>NW_026870959.1:0-79596 GCF_033118175.1 Dama dama
GATGCATTGATCTCCGCAGACCTCTCGAGTTTTCAAAGGATGTGAGGCCTCCGGTCGCGATGTGGCGGAGAACTAGGTCTTTCTCTTTGGTCTCCACAGGGGATTCAGACATCCCTTCGTCTTGGGAGATGCAAGTCGAGCCTGCATTCAATTCACTGCAGGGATATCCGGCCTTACTTCGAGTCAGAGCATCTCGGTGTCCATTCCACCTGAGGCCACAAACTCAGGGTCCCTCTCACATACCTGTAGCTGAGAGAAGCCTCCTCTTGAGGTGCTTGAGGAAAGTTGCTATTCCTCTTGAATCGAAGCCAGGGCCTAAGCTCTCATCTCCAGTTGATTTGGGGTCCACGGAGCCCTTTCGTGTTGCTCCAGTGACCTCAGGATCCCTCTAGACTTGAGACAGTGATCTTGGGTTTTCTCTGGTGTGCCATCAAGGAAATCAAGGCTCCTTTCACGTTTGATGTTGAACACGGAATTGCTCTGCACGCAGTGCAGGGGAATCGCGCCTCTTCTCTCGGCGAGTGGGAAGTGTCACGGTTTTTCTCGAGTTGCGGCCGGAACCTGGGGTATATTCTCGAGTTACGACGGGGAGTCCCCTTCCAGACTCGTGTTTGTTCAGCGACGTCAGGACTCCTGCCTAGGTGCGAGGGACACGTCGGGATTCTCCTCGAGTCTTGGCATGGCAATTGGGACGCGTCTCCACGTGAGGCGGGAGACCCAGGGTCCCTTGCCACGTGCCACAGGGATCCTGGGACTCCTATCCATTTTCAAGAGGAGTCAGGCATCGTCTCCTTTGCAAGCATTGATCTCCGCGGACCTCTCGAGTTTTCAAAGGATATGAGGCCTCCGGTCGCGATGAGGCGGAGAACTAGGTCTTTCTCTGTGGTCTCCACAGGGGATTCAGACATCCCTTTATCTTGGGAGATGCAAGACGAGCCTGCATTCAATTCACTGCAGGGATATCCGGCCTTACTTCGAGTCAGAGCCTCTCGGTGTCCATTCCACTTGAGACCACAAACTCAGGGTCCCTCTCACATACCTGTAGCTGAGAGAAGCCTCCTCTTGAGGTGCTTGTGGAAAGTTGGTATTCCTCTTGACTCGAAGCCAGGGAATAAGCTCTCATCTCGAGTTGATTTGGGGTCCACAGAGCCCTTTCGTGTTGGTACAGTGACCTCAGGATCCCTCTAGACTTGAGACAGTGATCTTGGGTTTTCTCTGGAGTGCCATCAAGGAAATCAAGGCTCCTTTCACGTTTGATGTGGAACACGGAATTGCTCTGCACGCAGTGCAGGGGAATCGGGCCTCATCTAGTGGCAAGGGGGATGTCTCATGGTTTTTCTCAAGTTGCGGCCGGAACCTGGGGTATATTCTCGAGTTACGACGGGGAGTGCCCTTCCAGACATGTGTTTGTTCAGCGACGTCAAGACTCCTGCCTAGGTGCGAGGGACACCTCGGGATTCTCCTCGAGTCTTGGCATGGCAATTGGGACGCGTCTCCACGTGAGGCGGGAGACCCAGGGTCCCTTTCCACGTGCCACAGGGATCCTGGGACTCCTATCCATTTTCAAGAAGAGTCAGGCATTGTCTCCTTTGGAAGCGTTGATCTCCGCGGACCTCTCGAGTTTTCAAAGGATGTGAGGCCTCCGGTCGCGTTGAGGCGGAGGACTAGGTCTTTCTCTGTGGTCTCCACAGGGGATTCAGACAACCCTTCGTCTTGGGAGATACAAGACGAGCCTGCATTCAATTCACTGCAGGGATATCCGGCCTTACTTCGAGTCAGAGCATCTCGGTGTCCATTCCACTTGAGGCCACACATTCAGGGTCCCTCTCACATACCTGTAGCTGAGAGAAGCCTCCTCTTGAGGTGCTTGTGGAAAGTTGGTATTCCACTTGAGTCGAATCCAGGGAGTAAGCTCTCATCTCGAGTTGATTTGGGGTCCACCCAGACCTTTGGTGTTGCTCCAGTGATCTCAGGATCCCTCTAGACTTGAGACAGTGATCTTGGGTTTTCTCTGGAGTGCCACCAAGGAAATCAAGGCTCCTTTAACGTTTGATGTGGAACACGGAATTGCTCTGCACGCAGTGCAGGGGAATCGCGCCTCATCTCGCGGCGAGGGGGAAGTCTCATGGTTTTTCTCGAGTTGCGGCCGGAACCTGGGGTATATTCTCGAGTTACGACGGGGAGAGCCCTTCCAGACACGTGTTTGTTCAGCGACGTCAGGACTCCTGCCTAGGTGCGAGGGAAAACTCGGGATTTTCCTCGAGTCTTGGCATGGCAATTGGGACGCGTCTCCACGTGAGGCGGGAGACCCAGGTTCCCTTTCCACGGGCCACAGGGATCCTGGGACTCCTATCTATTTTCAAGAGGCGCCAGGCATTGTCTCCTTTGGAAGCATTGATCTCCGCGGACCTCTCGAGTTTTCAAAGGATGTCAGGCCTCCGGTCGCGTTGAGGCGGAGGACTAGGTCTTTCTCTGTGGTCTCCACAGGGGATTCAGACAACCCTTCGTCTTGGGAGATGGAAGACGAGCCTGCATTCAATTCACTGCAGGGATATCCGGCCTTACTTTCAGTCAGAGCATCTCGGTGTCCATTCCAATTGAGGCCACAAACTCAGGGTCCCTCTCACCTACCTGTAGCTGAGAGAAGCCTCCTCTTGAGGTGCTTGTGGAAAGTTGGTATTCCTCTTGAGTCGAAGCCAGGGACTAAGCTCTCATCTCGAGTTGATTTGGGGTCCACGGAGCCCTTTCCTGTTGCTCCAGTGACCTCAGGATCCCTCTAGACTTGAGACAGTGATCTTGGGTTTTCTCTGAAGTGCCATCAAGGAAATCAAGGCTCCTTTCACATTTGATGTGGAACACGGAATTGCTCTGCACGCAGTGCAGGGGAATCGGGCCTCATCTCGCGGTGAGGGGGAAGTCTCATGGTTATTCTCGAGTTGCGGCCGGAACCTGGGATATATTCTCGAGTTACAACGGGGAGGGCCCTTCCAGACACGTGTTTGTTCAGCGACGTCAGGACTCGGGCCTAGGTGCGAGGGACACCTCGGGATTCTCCTCGAGTCTTGGCATGGCAATTGGGACGCGTCTCCACGTGAGGCGCGAGACCCAGTGTCCCTTTCCACGTGCCACAGGGATCCTGGGACTCCTATCCATTTTCAAGAGGAGTCAGGCATCGTCTCCTTTGGAAGCATTGATCTCCACGGACCTCTCGAGTTTTCAAAGGATGAGAGGCCTCAGGTCGCGATGAGGCGGAGAACTAGGTCTTTCTCTGTGGTCTCCACAGGGGATTCAGACATCCCTTCGTCTTGGGAGATGCAAGACGAGCCTGCATTCAATTCACTGCAGGGATATCCGGCCTTACTCCGAGTCAGAGCATCTCGGTGTCCATTCCACTTGAGGCCACAAACTCAGGGTCCCTCTCACATACCTGTAGCTGAGAGAAGCCTCCTCTTGAGGTGCTTGTGGAAAGTTGGTATTCCTCTTGAGTCGAAGCCAGGGACTAAGCTCTCATCTCGAGTTGATTTGGTTTCCACGGAACCCTTTCGTGTTGCTCCAGTGACCTCAGGATCCCTCTAGACGTGAGACAGGGATCTTGGGTTTTCTCTGGAGTGCCATCAAGGAAATCAAGGCTCCTTTCACGTTTGATGTGGAACACGGAATTGCTCTGCACGCAGTACAGGGGAATCGTGCCTCATCTCGTGTCGAGGTGGAAGTCTCATGGTTTTTCTCTAGTTGCGGCCGGAACCAGGGGTATATTCTCGAGTTACGATGAGGAGGGCCCTTCCAGACACGTGTTTGTTCAGCGACGTCAGGACTCGGGCCTAGGTGCGAGGGACAACTCGGGATTCTCCTCGAGTCTTGGCATGACAATTGGGACTCGTCTCCACGTGTGGCGGGAGTCCCTGTGTCCCTTTCCACGTGCCACAGGCATCCTGGGACTCCTATCCCTTTTCAAGAGGAGTCAGGCATCGGCTCCTTTGGAAGCATTGATCTCCGCGGACCTCTCGAGTTTTCAAAGGATGTGAGGCCTCTGCTCGTGATGAAGCAGAGAACTAGGTCTTTCTCTGTGGTCTCCACAGGGGATTCGGACATCCCTTCGTCTTGGGAGATCCAAGACGAGCCTGCATTCAATTCACTGTTGGGATATCCGGCCTTACTTTGAGTCAGAGCATGTCAGTGTCCATTCCACTTGAGGCCACAAATTCAGGGTCCGTCTCAGATACCTGTAGCTGAGAGAAGCCTCCTCTTGAGGTGCTTGTGGAAAGTTGGTATTCCTCTTTAGTCGAAGCCAGGGACTAAGCTCTCATCTCGAGTTAATTTGTGGTCCACGGATCCCTTTCTTGTTGCTACAGTGACCTCAGGATCCCTCTAGACTTGAGACAGTGATCTTGGGTTTTCTCTGAAGTGCCATCAAGAAAATCAAGGCTCCTTTCACGTTTGATGTGGAACACGGAATTGCTCTGCATGCAGCGCAGGGAAATCGGGCCTCATCTCGCGGCGATGGGGAAGTCGCATGGTTTTTCTCGAGTTGCGGCCGGAACCTGGGGTATATTCTCGAGTTACGACGGGGAGGGCCCTTCCAGACACGTGTTTGTTCAGCGACGTCAGGACTCCTGCCTAGGTGCGAGGGACACCTCGGGATTCTCCTCGAGTCTTGGCATGGCAATTGGACGCGTCCACGTGAGGCGGGAGACCCAGGGTCCCTTTCCACGTGCCACAGGGATCCTGGGAATACTATCCATTTTCAAGAGGAGTCAGGCATCGTCTCCTTTGGAAGCATTGATCTCCGCGGACCTCTCGAGTTTTCAAAGGATGTGAGGCCTCCGGTCGCGTTGAGGCGGAGGACTAGGTCTTTCTCTGTGGTCTCCACAGGGGATTCAGACATCCCTTCGTCTTGGGAGATGCAAGACGAGGCTGCATTTAATTCACTGCAGGGATATCCGGCCTTATTTCGAGTCAAAGTATCTCGGGGTCCATTCCACTTGAGGCGACAAACTCAGGGTCCCTCTCACATACCTGTAGCTGAGAGAAGCCTCCTCTTGAGGTGCTTGTGAAAAGTTGGTATTCCTCTTGAGTCGAAGCCAGGGACTAAGCTCTCATCTCGAGTCGATTTGGGGTCCACGGAAACCTTTCGTGTTGCTCCAGTGACCTCAGGATCCCTCTAGACTTGAGACAGTGATCTTGGGTTTTCTCTGGAGTGCCATCAAGGAAATCAAGGCTCCTTTCACGTTTGATGTGGAACACGGAATTGCTCTGCACGCAGTGCAGGGGAAACGGGCCTCAACTCGCGGCGAGGGGTAAGTCTCATGGTTTTTCTCGAGTTGCGGCCGGAACCTGTAGTATATTCTCGAGTTACGACGGGGAGGGCCCTTCCACACACGTGTTTGTTCAGCGACGTCAGGACTCCTGCCTAGGTGCGAGGGACACCTCGGGATTCTCCTCGAATCTTGGCATGGCAATTGGGACGCGTCTCCACGTGAGGCGGAAGACCCAGGGTCCCTTTCCACGTGCCACAGGGATCCTGGGACTCCTATCCATTTTCAAGAGGAGTCAGGCATTGTCTCCTTTGGAAGCCTTGATCTCCGCGGACCTCTCGAGTTTTCAAAGGATGTGAGGCCTCCGGTCGCGATGAGGCGGAGAACTAGGTCTTTCTCTGTGGTCTCCACAGGGGATTCAGACATCCCTTCTTCTTGGGAGATGCAAGACGAGCCTGCATTCAATTCACTGCAGGGATATCCGGCCTTACTTCGAGTCAGAGCATCTCGGTGTCCATTCCACTTGAGGCCACAAATTCAGGGTCCCTCTCAGATACCTGTAGCTGAGAGAAGCCTCCTCTTGAGGTGCTTGTGGAAAGTTGGTATTCCTCTTGAGTCGAAGCCAGGGACTAAGCTCTCATCTCGAGTTAATTTGTGGTCCACGGATCCCTTTCTTGTTGCTACAGTGACCTCAGGATCCCTCTAGACTTGAGACAGTGATCTTGGGTTTTCTCTGAAGTGCCATCAAGAAAATCAAGGCTCCTTTCACGTTTGATGTGGAACACGGAATTGCTCTGCATGCAGCGCAGGGAAATCGGGCCTCATCTCGCGGCGATGGGGAAGTCGCATGGTTTTTCTCGAGTTGCGGCCGGAACCTGGGGTATATTCTCGAGTTACGACGGGGAGGGCCCTTCCAGACACGTGTTTGTTCAGCGACGTCAGGACTCCTGCCTAGGTGCGAGGGACACCTCGGGATTCTCCTCGAGTCTTGGCATGGCAATTGGACGCGTCCACGTGAGGCGGGAGACCCAGGGTCCCTTTCCACGTGCCACAGGGATCCTGGGAATACTATCCATTTTCAAGAGGAGTCAGGCATCGTCTCCTTTGGAAGCATTGATCTCCGCGGACCTCTCGAGTTTTCAAAGGATGTGAGGCCTCCGGTCGCGTTGAGGCGGAGGACTAGGTCTTTCTCTGTGGTCTCCACAGGGGATTCAGACATCCCTTCATCTTGGGAGATGCAAGACGAGGCTGCATTTAATTCACTGCAGGGATATCCGGCCTTATTTCGAGTCAAAGTATCTCGGGGTCCATTCCACTTGAGGCGACAAACTCAGGGTCCCTCTCACATACCTGTAGCTGAGAGAAGCCTCCTCTTGAGGTGCTTGTGAAAAGTTGGTATTCCTCTTGAGTCGAAGCCAGGGACTAAGCTCTCATCTCGAGTCGATTTGGGGTCCACGGAAACCTTTCGTGTTGCTCCAGTGACCTCAGGATCCCTCTAGACTTGAGACAGTGATCTTGGGTTTTCTCTGGAGTGCCATCAAGGAAATCAAGGCTCCTTTCACGTTTGATGTGGAACACGGAATTGCTCTGCACGCAGTGCAGGGGAATCGGGCCTCATCTCGCGGCGAGGGGTAAGTCTCATGGTTTTTCTCGAGTTGCGGCTGGAACCTGTAGTATATTCTCGAGTTACGACGGGGAGGGCCCTTCCACACACGTGTTTGTTCAGCGACGTCAGGACTCCTGCCTAGGTGCGAGGGACACCTCGGGATTCTCCTCGAATCTTGGCATGGCAATTGGGACGCGTCTCCACGTGAGGCGGAAGACCCAGGGTCCCTTTCCACGTGCCACAGGGATCCTGGGACTCCTATCCATTTTCAAGAGGAGTCAGGCATTGTCTCCTTTGGAAGCCTTGATCTCCGCGGACCTCTCGAGTTTTCAAAGGATGTGAGGCCTCCGGTCGCGATGAGGCGGAGAACTAGGTCTTTCTCTGTGGTCTCCACAGGGGATTCAGACATCCCTTCTTCTTGGGAGATGCGAGACGAGCCTGCATTCAATTCACTGCAGGGATATCCGGCCTTACTTCGAGTCAGAGCATCTCGGTGTCCATTCCACTTGAGGCCACAAACTCAGGGTCCCTCTCACAAACCTGTAGCTGAGAGAAACCTCCTCTTGAGGTGCTGGTGGAAAGTTGGTATTCCTCTTGAGTCAAAGCCAGGAACTAATCTCTCATCTCGAGTTGATTTGGGGTCCACGGAGCCCTTTCCTTTTGCTCCAGTGACCTCAGGATCCCTCTAGACTTGAGACAGTGATCTTGGGTTTTCTCTGGAGTGCCATCAAGGAAATCAAGGCTCCTTTCACGTTTGATGTGGAACACGGAATTGCTCTGCACGCAGTGCAGGGGAATCAGGCCTCATCTCGCGGCGAGGGGGAAGTCTCATGGTTTTTCTCGAGTTGCGGCCGGAACCTGGGGTATATTCTCGAGTTACGACGGGGAGGGCCCTTCCAGACACCTGTTTGTTCAGCTACGTCAGGACTCCTGCCTAGGTGCGAGGGACACCTCGGGATTCTCCTCGAGTCTTGGCATGGCAATTGGGACGAGTCTCCACGTGAGGCGGGAGACCCGGGGTCCCTTTCCACGTGCCACAGGGATCCTGGGACTCCTATCCATTTTCAAGAGGAGTCAGGCATCGTCTCCTTTGGAAGCATTGATCTCCGCAGACCTGTCGAGTTTTCAAAGGATGTGAGGCCTCCGGTCGCGATGAGGCGGAGGACTAGGTCTTTCTCTGTCGTCTCCACAGGGGATTCAGACATCCCTTCGTCTTTGGAGATGCAAGTCGAGCCTGCATTCAATTCACTGCAGGGATATCCGGCCTTATTTCGAGTCAGAGTATCTCGGTGTCCATTCCACTTGAGGCCACAAACTCAGGGTCCCTCTCACATACCTGTACCTGAGAGAAGCCTCCTCTTGAGGTGCTTGTGGAAAGTTGGTATTCCTCTTCAGTCGAAGCCAGGGACTAAGCTCTCATCTCAAGTTGATTTGGGGTCCACGGAGAAATTTCGTGTTGCTCCAGTGACCTCAGGATCCCTCTAGAATTGAGACAGTGATCTTGGGTTTTCTCTGGAGTGCCATCAAGGAAATCAAGGCTCCTTTCACGTTTGATGTGGAACACGGAATTGCTCTGCACGCAGTGCAGGGGAATCGGGCCTCTTCTCGCGGCGAGGGGGAAGTCTCATGGTTTTTCTCGAGTTGCGGCCGGAACCTGGGGTATATTCTCGAGTTACGACGGGGAGGGCCCTTCCAGACACGTGTTTGTTCAGCAACGTCAGGACTCCTGCCTAGGTGGGAGGACACCTCGGGATTCTCCTCGAGTCTTGGCATGGCAATGGGGACGCGTCTCCACGTGAGGCGGGAGACCCAGTGTCCCTTTCCACGTGCCACACGGATCCTGGGACTCCTATCCATTTTCAAGAGGAGTCAGGCATCGTCTCCTTTGGAAGCATTTATCTCCGCGAACCTCTCGAGTTTTCAAAGGATGTGAGGCCTCCGGTCGCGATGAGGCGGAGAATTAGGTCTTTATTTGTGGTCTCCACAGGGGATTCAGACATCCCTTCGTCTTGGGAGATGCAACACGAGCCTGCATTCAATTCACTGCAGGGATATCCAGCCTTAATTAGAGTCAGAGCATCTCGGTGTCCATTCCACTTGAGGCCACAAACTCAGGGTCCATCTCACATTCCTGTAACTGAGAGAAATCTCCTCTTGAGGTGCTTGTGGAAAGTTGGGATTCCTCTTGAGTCTAAGCCAGGGAATAAGCTCTCATCTCGACTTGATTTGGGGTCCACGGAGCCCTTTCGTGTTGCTCCAGTGACCTCAGGATCCCTCTAGACTTGAGACAGTGATCTTGGGTTTTCTCTGGAGTGCCATCAAGGAAATCAAGGCTCCTTTCACGTTTGATGTGGAACACGGAATTGCTCTGCACGCAGTGCAGGGGAATCAGGCCTCATCTCGCGGCGAGGGGGAAGTCTCATGGTTTTTCTCGAGTTGCGGCCGGAACCTGGGGTATATTCTCGAGTTACGACGGGGAGGGCCCTTCCAGACACCTGTTTGTTCAGCTACGTCAGGACTCCTGCCTAGGTGCGAGGGACACCTCGGGATTCTCCTCGAGTCTTGGCATGGCAATTGGGACGCGTCTCCACGTGAGGCGGGAGACCCGGGGTCCCTTTCCACGTGCCACAGGGATTCTGGGACTCCTATCCATTTTCAAGAGGAGTCAGGCATCGACTCCTTTGGAAGCATTGATCTCCACGGACCTCTCAAGTTTTCAAAGGATGTGAGGCCTACGGTCGCGATGAGGCGGAGGACTGGGTCTTTCTCGGTGTTCTCCACAGTGGATTCAGACATCCCTTCGTCTTGGGAGTTGCAAGACGAGCCTGCATTCAATTCACTGCAGGGATATCCGGCCTTACTTCGAGTCAGAGCATCTCGGTGTCCATTCCACTTGAGGTCACAAACTCAGGGTCCCTCTCACATACCTGTAACTGAGAGAAATCTCCTCTTGAGGTGCTTGTGGAAAGTTGGGATTCCTCTTGAGTCTAAGCCAGGGAATAAGCTCTCATCTCGACTTGATTTGGGGTCCACGGAGCCCTTTCGTGTTGCTCCAGTGACCTCAGGATCCCTCTAGACTTGAGACAGTGATCTTGGGTTTTCTCTGGAGTGCCATCAAGGAAATCAAGGCTCCTTTCACGTTTGATGTGGAACACGGAATTGCTCTGCACGCAGTGCAGGGGAATCGGGCCTCATCTCGCGGCGAGGGGGAACTCTAATGGTTTTTCTCGAGTTGCGGCCGGAACCTGGGGTATATTCTCGAGTTACGACGGGGAGGGCCCTTCCAGACACCTGTTTGTTCAGCGAAGTGAGGACTCCTGCCTAGGTGCGATGGACACCTCGGGGTTCTCCTCGTGTCTTGGCATGGCAATTGGGACGCCTCTCCATGTGAGGCGGGAGACCCAGTGTCCCTTTCCACGAGCCACAGGGATCCTGGGACTCCTATCCATTTACAAGAGGAGTCAGTCATCGTCTCCTTTGGAAGCATTGATCTCCGCGGACCTCTCGAGTTTTCAAAGGATGTGAGGCCTCCGGTCGCGATGAGGCGGAGGACTAGTTCTTTCTCTGTGGTCTCCACAGGGGAATCAAACATCACTTCGTCTTGGGAGATGCAAGACGAGCCTGCATTCAATTCACTGCCGGGATATCCGGCCTTACTTCGAGTCAGAGCATCTCGGTGTCCATTCCACTTGAGGCCACAAACTCAGGGTCCCTCTCACATACCTGTAGCTGAGAGAAGCCTCCTCTTGAGGTGATTGTGGAAAGTTGGTATTCCTCTTGAGTCGAATCCAGAGACTAAGGTCTCATCTCGAGTTGATTTGGGGTCCACGGAGCCCTTTCGTGTTGCTACAGTGACCTCAGGATCTCTCTAGACTTGAGACAGTGATCTTGGGTTTTCTCTGGAGTGCCATCAAGGAAATCAAGTATCCTTTCACGTTTGATGTGGAACACGGAGTTGCTCTGCACGCAGTGCAGGGGAATCGGGCCTCATCTCGCGGCGAGGGGGAAGTCTCATGGTTTTTCTCGAGTTGCAGCCAGAACCTGGGGTATATTCTCGAGTTACGACGGGGAGGGCCCTTCCAGACACGTGTTTGTTCAGCGACGTCAGAACTTCTGCCTAGGTGTGAGGGACACCTCAGGATTCTCCTCGAATCTTGGCATGGCAATTGGGACGCGTCTCCACGTGACGCGGGAGACCCAGGATCCCTTTCCACGTGCCACAGGGATCCTGGGACTCCTATCCATTTTCAACAGGAGTCAGGCATCGTCTCCTTTGGAAGCATTGATCTCTGCGGACCTCTCGAGTTTTCAAACGATGTGAGTACTCCGGGCGCAATGTGGCGAGAACTAGATCTTTCTCTGTGGTCTCCTCAGGGGATTCAGACATCCCTTCGTCTTGGAAGATGGAAGACGAGCCTGCATCCAATTCACTGCAGGGATATCTGTCCTTACTTCGAGTCAGAGCATCTCGGTTTCCATTCCACTTGAGGCCAGAAACTCATGGTCCCTCTCACATACCTGTAGCTGAGAGAAGCCTCCTCTTGACGTGCTTGTTGAAAGTTGGTATTCCCCTTGAGTTGAAGCCAGGGACTAAGCTCTCATCTCGAGTTGATTTGGGGTCCACGGAGCCCTTTCGTGTTGCTCCATTGACCTCAGGATCCCTCTATACTTGAGACAGTGATCTTGGGTTTTCTCTGGAGTGCCATCAAGGAAATCAAGGCTCCTTTCACGTTTGATGTGGAACACGGAATTGCTCTGCACGCAGTGCAGGGGAATCGGTCCTCATCTCACGGCGAGGGGGAAGTCTTATGGTTTTTCTCGAGTTGCGGCCGGAACCTGGGGTATATTCTCGAGTTACGACGGGGGGTGCCCTTCCAGACACGTGTTTGTTCAGCGACGTCAGAACCAATGCCTACGTTCGATGGACACCTCGGTATTTCCCCGAGGCTTGGCATGGCAATTGGGACGCGTCTCCACGTGAGGCGGGAGACCTAGGCTCCCTTTCCACGTGCCACAGGGATCCTGGGACTCCTATCTATTTTCAAGAGGAGTCAGGCATCGTTTCCTTTCGAAGCATTGATCTCCGCGGACCTCTCGAATTTTCAAAGGATGTGAGGCCTTTGGTAGCGATGAGGTGGAGAACTATTTCTTTCTCTGTGGTCTCCACAGGGGATTCAGACATCCCTTCGTCTTGGGAGATGAAAGACTAGCCTGCTTTCAATTCAATGCAGAGATATCCGGCCTTACTTCTAGTCAGAGCATCTCGGTGTCCATTCCACTTGAGGCCACAAACTCAGGGTCCCTCTCACATACCTGTAGCTGAGAGAAGCCTCCTCTTGAGGTGCTTGTGGAAAGTTGGTATTCCTCTTGAGTCGAAGCCAGGGACTAAGCTCTCATCTCGAGTTGACTTGTTTTCCACGGAGCCCTTTCTTGTTGCTCCAGTGACCTCAGGATCCCTCTAGACTTGAGACAGTGATCTTGGGTTTTCTCTGGAGTGCCATCAAGGAAATCAAGGCTCCTTTCACGTTTGATGTGGAACACGGAATTGCTCTGCATGCAGTGCAGGGGAATCGGGCCTCATCTCGCGGCGAGGGGGAACTCTAATGGTTTTTCTCGGTTTGCGGCCGGAACCTGGGGTATATTCTCGAGTTACGACGGGGAGGGCCCTTCCAGACACGTGTTTCTTCAGCGAAGTAAGGACTGCTGCCTAGGTGCGAGGGACACCTCAGGGTTCTCCTCGAGTCTTGGCATGGCAATTGGGACGCCTCTTCATATGACGCGGGAGACCAAGGGTCCCTTTCCACGAGCCACAGGGATCCTGGGACTCCTATCCATTTACAAGAGGAGTCAGGCATCGTCTCCTTTGGAAGCATTGATCTCCGCGGACCTCTCGAGTTTTCAAAGTATGTGAGGCCTCCGGTGGCGATGAGGCGGAGGACTAGTTCTTTCTCTGTGGTCTCCACAGGGGATTCAGACATCCCTTCGTCTTTGGAGATGCAAGACGAGCCTGCATTCAATTCACTGCAGGGATATCCGGCCTTACTTCGAGTCAGAGCATCTCGGTGTCCATTCCACTTGAGGCCAGAAACTCAGTTTCCCTCTCACATACCTGTAGCTGAGAGAAGCCTCCTCTTGAGGTGCTTGTGGAAAGTTGGTATTCCTCTTGAGTCGAAGCCAGGGACTAAGATCTCATCTCGAGTTGATTTGGGGTCCACGGAGCCCTTTCGTGTTGCTCCAGTGACCTCAGGATCCCTCTAGACTTGTGACAGTGATCTTGGCTTTTCTCTGGAGTGCCATCAAGGAAATCAAGGCTCCATTAACGTTTGATGTGGAACACGGAATTGCTCTGCACGCAGTGCAGGGGAATCGGGCCTCATGTCTCGGTGAGGGGGAAGTCTCATGGTTTTTCTCGAGATGCGGTCGGAACCTGGGGTATATTCTCGAGTTACGACAGGGAGGGCCCTTCCAGACATGTGTTTGTTCAGCGACGTCAGGGCTCCTGCCTAGGTGCGAGGGACACCTCGGGATTCTCCTCGAGTCTTGGCATGGCAATTGGGTCGCGTCTCCACGTGAGGCGGGAGACCCAGGGTCCCTTTCCACGTGCCACAGGGATCCTGGGACTCCTATCCAATTTCAAGAGGAGTCAGGCATCGTCTCCTTTGGAAGCATTGACCTCCGCAGACCTCTCGAGTTTTCAAAGGATGTGAGGCCTCCGGTCGCGATGAGGCGGAGAATTAGTTCTTTCTTTGTGGTCTCCACAGGGGATTCAGACATCCCTTCGTCTTGGGAGATGCAAGACGAGCCTGCATTCAATTCACTGCAGGCATATCAAGCCTTAATTAGAGTCAGAGCATCTCGGTGTCCATTCCACTTGAAGCCACAAACTCAGGGTCCATCTCACATACCTGTAGCTGAGAGAAGCCTCCTCTTGAGGTGTTTGTGGAAAGTTGGTATTCCTCTTGAGTCGAAGCCAGGGACTAAGCTCTCATCTTGAGTTGATTTGGGGTCCACGGAGCCCTTTCGTGTTGTTCCAGTGACCTCAGGATCCCTTTAGACTTGAGACAGTGATCTTGGGTTTTCTCTGGAGTGCCATCAAGGAAATCAAGGCTCCTTTCACGTTTGATGTGGAACACGGAATTGCTCTCCACGCAGTGCAGGGGAATCGGGCCTCATCTCGCGGCGAGGGGTAAGTCTCATGGTTTTTCTCGAGTTGCGGCCGGAACCTGTAGTATATTCTCGAGTTACGACGGGGAGGGCCCTTCCACACACGTGTTTGTTCAGCGACGTCAGGACTCCTGCCTAGGTGCGAGGGACACCTCGGGATTCTCCTCGAATCTTGGCATGGCAATTGGGACGCGTCTCCACGTGAGGCGGAAGACCCAGGGTCCCTTTCCACGTGCCACAGGGATCCTGGGACTCCTATCCATTTTCAAGAGGAGTCAGGCATTGTCTCCTTTGGAAGCCTTGATCTCCGCGGACCTCTCGAGTTTTCAAAGGATGTGAGGCCTCCGGTCGCGATGAGGCGGATAACTAGGTCTTTCTCTGTGGTCTCCACAGGGGATTCAGACATCCCTTCTTCTTGGGAGATGCAAGACGAGCCTGCATTCAATTCACCGCAGGGATATCCAGCCTTAATTAGAGTCAGAGCATCTCGGTGTCCATTCCACTTGAGGCCACAAACTCAGTGTCCATCTCACATACCTGTAACTGAGAGAAATCTCCTCTTGAGGTGCTTGTGGAAAGTTGGGATTCCTCTTGAGTCTAAGCCAGGGAATAAGCTCTCATCTCGACTTGATTTGGGGTCCACGGAGCCCTTTCGTGTTGTTCCAGTGACCTCAGGATCCCTCTAGACTTGAGACAGTGATCTTGGGTTTTCTCTGGAGTGCCATCAAGGAAATCAAGGCTCCTTTCACGTTTGATGTGGAACACGGAATTGCTCTGCACGCAGTGCAGGGGAATCAGGCCTCATCTCGCGGCGAGGGGGAAGTCTCATGGTTTTTCTCGAGTTGCGGCCGGAACCTGGGGTATATTCTCGAGTTACGACGGGGAGGGCCCTTCCAGACACCTGTTTGTTCAGCTACGTCAGGACTCCTGCCTAGGTGCGAGGGACACCTCGGGATTCTCCTCGAGTCTTGGCATGGCAATTGGGACGCGTCTCCACGTGAGGCGGGAGACCCGGGGTCCCTTTCCACGTGCCACAGGGATTCTGGGACTCCTATCCATTTTCAAGAGGAGTCAGGCATCGACTCCTTTGGAAGCATTGATCTCCACGGACCTCTCAAGTTTTCAAAGGATGTGAGGCCTACGGTCGCGATGAGGCGGAGGACTGGGTCTTTCTCGGTGTTCTCCACAGTGGATTCAGACATCCCTTCGTCTTGGGAGTTGCAAGACGAGCCTGCATTCAATTCACTGCAGGGATATCCGGCCTTACTTCGAGTCAGAGCATCTCGGTGTCCATTCCACTTGAGGTCACAAACTCAGGGTCCCTCTCACATACCTGTAACTGAGAGAAATCTACTCTTGAGGTGCTTGTGGAAAGTTGGGATTCCTCTTGAGTCTAAGCCAGGGAATAAGCTCTCATCTCGACTTGATTTGGGGTCCACGGAGCCCTTTCGTGTTGCTCCAGTGACCTCAGGATCCCTCTAGACTTGAGACAGTGATCTTGGGTTTTCTCTGGAGTGCCATCAAGGAAATCAAGGCTCCTTTCACGTTTGATGTGGAACACGGAATTGCTCTGCACGCAGTGCAGGGGAATCGGGCCTCATCTCGCGGCGAGGGGGAACTCTAATGGTTTTTCTCGAGTTGCGGCCGGAACCTGGGGTATATTCTCGAGTTACGACGGGGAGGGCCCTTACAGACACGTGTTTCTTCAGCGAAGTGAGGACTCCTGCCTAGGTGCGATGGACACCTCGGGCTTCTCCTCGTGTCTTGGCATGGCAATTGGGACGCCTCTCCATGTGAGGCGGGAGACCCAGTGTCCCTTTCCACGAGCCACAGGGATCCTGGGACTCCTATCCATTTACAAGAGGAGTCAGTCATCGTCTCCTTTGGAAGCATTGATCTCCGCGGACCTCTCGAGTTTTCAAAGGATGTGAGGCCTCCGGTCGCGATGAGGCGGAGGACTAGTTCTTTCTCTGTGGTCTCCACAGGGGAATCAAACATCACTTCGTCTTGGGAGATGCAAGACGAGCCTGCATTCAATTCACTGCAGGGATATCCGGCCTTACTTCGAGTCAGAGCATCTCGGTGTCCATTCCACTTGAGGCCACAAACTCAGGGTCCCTCTCACATACCTGTAGCTGAGAGAAGCCTCCTCTTGAGGTGATTGTGGAAAGTTGGTATTCCTCTTGAGTCGAATCCAGAGACTAAGGTCTCATCTCGAGTTGATTTGGGGTCCACGGAGCCCTTTCGTGTTGCTACAGTGACCTCAGGATCTCTCTAGACTTGAGACAGTGATCTTGGGTTTTCTCTGGAGTGCCATCAAGGAAATCAAGTATCCTTTCACGTTTGATGTGGAACACGGAGTTGCTCTGCACGCAGTGCAGGGGAATCGGGCCTCATCTCGCGGCGAGGGGGAAGTCTCATGGTTTTTCTCGAGTTGCAGCAAGAACCTGGGGTATATTCTCGAGTTACGACGGGGAGGGCCCTT
Organism: Dama dama; assembly: GCF_033118175.1. NCBI lineage: Eukaryota > Metazoa > Chordata > Mammalia > Artiodactyla > Cervidae > Dama > Dama dama. The sequence goes on from NW_026870959.1 coordinate 16,511, forward strand.
CCAGACACGTGTCTGTTCAGCGACGTCAGAACTCCTGCCTAGGTGTGAGGGACACCTCAGGATTCTCCTCGAATCTTGGCATGGCAATTGGGACGCGTCTCCACGTGACGCGGGAGACCCAGGATCCCTTTCCACGTGCCACAGGGATCCTGGGACTCCTATCCATTTTCAACAGGAGTCAGGCATCGTCTCCTTTGGAAGCATTGATCTCTGCGGACCTCTCGAGTTTTCAAACGATGTGAGTACTCCGGGCGCAATGTGGCGAGAACTAGATCTTTCTCTGTGGTCTCCTCAGGGGATTCAGACATCCCTTCGTCTTGGGAGATGGAAGACGAGCCTGCATCCAATTCACTGCAGGGATATCTGTCCTTACTTCGAGTCAGAGCATCTCGGTTTCCATTCCACTTGAGGCCAGAAACTCATGGTCCCTCTCACATACCTGTAGCTGAGAGAAGCCTCCTCTTGACGTGCTTGTTGAAAGTTGGTATTCCCCTTGAGTTGAAGCCAGGGACTAAGCTCTCATCTCGAGTTGATTTGGGGTCCACGGAGCCCTTTCGTGTTGCTCCATTGACCTCAGGATCCCTCTATACTTGAGACAGTGATCTTGGGTTTTCTCTGGAGTGCCATCAAGGAAATCAAGGCTCCTTTCACGTTTGATGTGGAACACGGAATTGCTCTGCACGCAGTGCAGGGGAATCGGTCCTCATCTCACGGCGAGGGGGAAGTCTTATGGTTTTTCTCGAGTTGCGGCCGGAACCTGGGGTATATTCTCGAGTTACGACGGGGGGTGCCCTTCCAGACACGTGTTTGTTCAGCGACGTCAGAACCAATGCCTACGTTCGATGGACACCTCGGTATTTCCCCGAGGCTTGGCATGGCAATTGGGACGCGTCTCCACGTGAGGCGGGAGACCTAGGCTCCCTTTCCACGTGCCACAGGGATCCTGGGACTCCTATCTATTTTCAAGAGGAGTCAGGCATCGTTTCCTTTCGAAGCATTGATCTCCGCGGACCTCTCGAATTTTCAAAGGATGTGAGGCCTTTGGTAGCGATGAGGTGGAGAACTATTTCTTTCTCTGTGGTCTCCACAGGGGATTCAGACATCCCTTCGTCTTGGGAGATGAAAGACTAGCCTGCTTTCAATTCAATGCAGAGATATCCGGCCTTACTTCTAGTCAGAGCATCTCGGTGTCCATTCCACTTGAGGCCACAAACTCAGGGTCCCTCTCACATACCTGTAGCTGAGAGAAGCCTCCTCTTGAGGTGCTTGTGGAAAGTTGGTATTCCTCTTGAGTCGAAGCCAGGGACTAAGCTCTCATCTCGAGTTGACTTGTTTTCCACGGAGCCCTTTCTTGTTGCTCCAGTGACCTCAGGATCCCTCTAGACTTGAGACAGTGATCTTGGGTTTTCTCTGGAGTGCCATCAAGGAAATCAAGGCTCCTTTCACGTTTGATGTGGAACACGGAATTGCTCTGCATGCAGTGCAGGGGAATCGGGCCTCATCTCGCGGCGAGGGGGAACTCTAAAGGTTTTTCTCGGTTTGCGGCCGGAACCTGGGGTATATTCTCGAGTTACGACGGGGAGGGCCCTTCCAGACACGTGTTTCTTCAGCGAAGTAAGGACTGCTGCCTAGGTGCGAGGGACACCTCAGGGTTCTCCTCGAGTCTTGGCATGGCAATTGGGACGCCTCTTCATATGACGCGGGAGACCAAGGGTCCCTTTCCACGAGCCACAGGGATCCTGGGACTCCTATCCATTTACAAGAGGAGTCAGGCATCGTCTCCTTTGGAAGCATTGATCTCCGCGGACCTCTCGAGTTTTCAAAGTATGTGAGGCCTCCGGTGGCGATGAGGCGGAGGACTAGTTCTTTCTCTGTGGTCTCCACAGGGGATTCAGACATCCCTTCGTCTTTGGAGATGCAAGACGAGCCTGCATTCAATTCACTGCAGGGATATCCGGCCTTACTTCGAGTCAGAGCATCTCGGTGTCCATTCCACTTGAGGCCAGAAACTCAGTTTCCCTCTCACATACCTGTAGCTGAGAGAAGCCTCCTCTTGAGGTGCTTGTGGAAAGTTGGTATTCCTCTTGAGTCGAAGCCAGGGACTAAGATCTCATCTCGAGTTGATTTGGGGTCCACGGAGCCCTTTCGTGTTGCTCCAGTGACCTCAGGATCCCTCTAGACTTGTGACAGTGATCTTGGCTTTTCTCTGGAGTGCCATCAAGGAAATCAAGGCTCCATTAACGTTTGATGTGGAACACGGAATTGCTCTGCACGCAGTGCAGGGGAATCGGGCCTCATGTCGCGGTGAGGGGGAAGTCTCATGGTTTTTCTCGAGATGCGGTCGGAACCTGGGGTATATTCTCGAGTTACGACAGGGAGGGCCCTTCCAGACATGTGTTTGTTCAGCGACGTCAGGGCTCCTGCCTAGGTGCGAGGGACACCTCGGGATTCTCCTCGAGTCTTGGCATGGCAATTGGGTCGCGTCTCCACGTGAGGCGGGAGACCCAGGGTCCCTTTCCACGTGCCACAGGGATCCTGGGACTCCTATCCAATTTCAAGAGGAGTCAGGCATCGTCTCCTTTGGAAGCATTGACCTCCGCAGACCTCTCGAGTTTTCAAAGGATGTGAGGCCTCCGGTCGCGATGAGGCGGAGAATTAGGTCTTTCTTTGTGGTCTCCACAGGGGATTCAGACATCCCTTCGTCTTGGGAGATGCAAGACGAGCCTGCATTCAATTCACTGCAGGCATATCAAGCCTTACTTCGAGTCAGAGCATCTCGGTGTCCATTCCACTTGAAGCCACAAACTCAGGGTCCATCTCACATACCTGTAGCTGAGAGAAGCCTCCTCTTGAGGTGTTTGTGGAAAGTTGGTATTCCTCTTGAGTCGAAGCCAGGGACTAAGCTCTCATCTTGAGTTGATTTGGGGTCCACGGAGCCCTTTCGTGTTGTTCCAGTGACCTCAGGATCCCTTTAGACTTGAGACAGTGATCTTGGGTTTTCTCTGGAGTGCCATCAAGGAAATCAAGGCTCCTTTCACGTTTGATGTGGAACACGGAATTGCTCTCCACGCAGTGCAGGGGAATCGGGCCTCATCTCGCGGCGAGGGGTAAGTCTCATGGTTTTTCTCGAGTTGCGGCCGGAACCTGTAGTATATTCTCGAGTTACGACGGGGAGGGCCCTTCCACACACGTGTTTGTTCAGCGACGTCAGGACTCCTGCCTAGGTGCGAGGGACACCTCGGGATTCTTCTCGAATCTTGGCATGGCAATTGGGACGCGTCTCCACGTGAGGCGGAAGACCCAGTGTCCCTTTCCACGTGCCACAGGGATCCTGGGACTCCTATCCATTTTCAAGAGGAGTCAGGCATTGTCTCCTTTGGAAGCCTTGATCTCCGCGGACCTCTCGAGTTTTCAAAGGATGTGAGGCCTCCGGTCGCGATGAGGCGGAGAACTAGGTCTTTCTCTGTGGTCTCCACAGGGGAATCAAACATCACTTCGTCTTGGGAGATGCAAGACGAGCCTGCATTCAATTCACTGCAGGGATATCCGGCCTTACTTCGAGTCAGAGCATCTCGGTGTCCATTCCACTTGAGGCCACAAACTCAGGGTCCCTCTCACATACCTGTAGCTGAGAGAAGCCTCCTCTTGAGGTGATTGTGGAAAGTTGGTATTCCTCTTGAGTCGAATCCAGAGACTAAGGTCTCATCTCGAGTTGATTTGGGGTCCACGGAGCCCTTTCGTGTTGCTACAGTGACCTCAGGATCTCTCTAGACTTGAGACAGTGATCTTGGGTTTTCTCTGGAGTGCCATCAAGGAAATCAAGTATCCTTTCACGTTTGATGTGGAACACGGAGTTGCTCTGCACGCAGTGCAGGGGAATCGGGCCTCATCTCGCGGCGAGGGGGAAGTCTCATGGTTTTTCTCGAGTTGCAGCAAGAACCTGGGGTATATTCTCGAGTTACGACGGGGAGGGCCCTTCCAGACACGTGTTTGTTCAGCGACGTCAGAACTCCTGCCTAGGTGTGAGGGACACCTCAGGATTCTCCTCGAATCTTGGCATGGCAATTGGGACGCGTCTCCACGTGACGCGGGAGACCCAGGATCCCTTTCCACGTGCCACAGGGATCCTGGGACTCCTATCCATTTTCAACAGGAGTCAGGCATCGTCTCCTTTGGAAGCATTGATCTCTGCGGACCTCTCGAGTTTTCAAACGATGTGAGTACTCCGGGCGCAATGTGGCGAGAACTAGATCTTTCTCTGTGGTCTCCTCAGGGGATTCAGACATCCCTTCGTCTTGGGAGATGGAAGACGAGCCTGCATCCAATTCACTGCAGGGATATCTGTCCTTACTTCGAGTCAGAGCATCTCGGTTTCCATTCCACTTGAGGCCAGAAACTCATGGTCCCTCTCACATACCTGTAGCTGAGAGAAGCCTCCTCTTGACGTGCTTGTTGAAAGTTGGTATTCCCCTTGAGTTGAAGCCAGGGACTAAGCTCTCATCTCGAGTTGATTTGGGGTCCACGGAGCCCTTTCGTGTTGCTCCATTGACCTCAGGATCCCTCTATACTTGAGACAGTGATCTTGGGTTTTCTCTGGAGTGCCATCAAGGAAATCAAGGCTCCTTTCACGTTTGATGTGGAACACGGAATTGCTCTGCACGCAGTGCAGGGGAATCGGTCCTCATCTCACGGCGAGGGGGAAGTCTTATGGTTTTTCTCGAGTTGCGGCCGGAACCTGGGGTATATTCTCGAGTTACGACGGGGGGTGCCCTTCCAGACACGTGTTTGTTCAGCGACGTCAGAACCAATGCCTACGTTCGATGGACACCTCGGTATTTCCCCGAGGCTTGGCATGGCAATTGGGACGCGTCTCCACGTGAGGCGGGAGACCTAGGCTCCCTTTCCACGTGCCACAGGGATCCTGGGACTCCTATCTATTTTCAAGAGGAGTCAGGCATCGTTTCCTTTCGAAGCATTGATCTCCGCGGACCTCTCGAATTTTCAAAGGATGTGAGGCCTTTGGTAGCGATGAGGTGGAGAACTATTTCTTTCTCTGTGGTCTCCACAGGGGATTCAGACATCCCTTCGTCTTGGGAGATGAAAGACTAGCCTGCTTTCAATTCAATGCAGAGATATCCGGCCTTACTTCTAGTCAGAGCATCTCGGTGTCCATTCCACTTGAGGCCACAAACTCAGGGTCCCTCTCACATACCTGTAGCTGAGAGAAGCCTCCTCTTGAGGTGCTTGTGGAAAGTTGGTATTCCTCTTGAGTCGAAGCCAGGGACTAAGCTCTCATCTCGAGTTGACTTGTTTTCCACGGAGCCCTTTCTTGTTGCTCCAGTGACCTCAGGATCCCTCTAGACTTGAGACAGTGATCTTGGGTTTTCTCTGGAGTGCCATCAAGGAAATCAAGGCTCCTTTCACGTTTGATGTGGAACACGGAATTGCTCTGCATGCAGTGCAGGGGAATCGGGCCTCATCTCGCGGCGAGGGGGAACTCTAATGGTTTTTCTCGGTTTGCGGCCGGAACCTGGGGTATATTCTCGAGTTACGACGGGGAGGGCCCTTCCAGACACGTGTTTCTTCAGCGAAGTAAGGACTGCTGCCTAGGTGCGAGGGACACCTCAGGGTTCTCCTCGAGTCTTGGCATGGCAATTGGGACGCCTCTTCATATGACGCGGGAGACCAAGGGTCCCTTTCCACGAGCCACAGGGATCCTGGGACTCCTATCCATTTACAAGAGGAGTCAGGCATCGTCTCCTTTGGAAGCATTGATCTCCGCGGACCTCTCGAGTTTTCAAAGTATGTGAGGCCTCCGGTGGCGATGAGGCGGAGGACTAGTTCTTTCTCTGTGGTCTCCACAGGGGATTCAGACATCCCTTCGTCTTTGGAGATGCAAGACGAGCCTGCATTCAATTCACTGCAGGGATATCCGGCCTTACTTCGAGTCAGAGCATCTCGGTGTCCATTCCACTTGAGGCCAGAAACTCAGTTTCCCTCTCACATACCTGTAGCTGAGAGAAGCCTCCTCTTGAGGTGCTTGTGGAAAGTTGGTATTCCTCTTGAGTCGAAGCCAGGGACTAAGATCTCATCTCGAGTTGATTTGGGGTCCACGGAGCCCTTTCGTGTTGCTCCAGTGACCTCAGGATCCCTCTAGACTTGTGACAGTGATCTTGGCTTTTCTCTGGAGTGCCATCAAGGAAATCAAGGCTCCATTAACGTTTGATGTGGAACACGGAATTGCTCTGCACGCAGTGCAGGGGAATCGGGCCTCATGTCGCGGTGAGGGGGAAGTCTCATGGTTTTTCTCGAGATGCGATCGGAACCTGGGGTATATTCTCGAGTTACGACAGGGAGGGCCCTTCCAGACATGTGTTTGTTCAGCGACGTCAGGGCTCCTGCCTAGGTGCGAGGGACACCTCGGGATTCTCCTCGAGTCTTGGCATGGCAATTGGGTCGCGTCTCCACGTGAGGCGGGAGACCCAGGGTCCCTTTCCACGTGCCACAGGGATCCTGGGACTCCTATCCAATTTCAAGAGGAGTCAGGCATCGTCTCCTTTGGAAGCATTGACCTCCGCAGACCTCTCGAGTTTTCAAAGGATGTGAGGCCTCCGGTCGCGATGAGGCGGAGAATTAGGTCTTTCTTTGTGGTCTCCACAGGGGATTCAGACATCCCTTCGTCTTGGGAGATGCAAGACGAGCCTGCATTCAATTCACTGCAGGCATATCAAGCCTTACTTCGAGTCAGAGCATCTCGGTGTCCATTCCACTTGAAGCCACAAACTCAGGGTCCATCTCACATACCTGTAGCTGAGAGAAGCCTCCTCTTGAGGTGTTTGTGGAAAGTTGGTATTCCTCTTGAGTCGAAGCCAGGGACTAAGCTCTCATCTTGAGTTGATTTGGGGTCCACGGAGCCCTTTCGTGTTGTTCCAGTGACCTCAGGATCCCTTTAGACTTGAGACAGTGATCTTGGGTTTTCTCTGGAGTGCCATCAAGGAAATCAAGGCTCCTTTCACGTTTGATGTGGAACACGGAATTGCTCTCCACGCAGTGCAGGGGAATCGGGCCTCATCTCGCGGCGAGGGGTAAGTCTCATGGTTTTTCTCGAGTTGCGGCCGGAACCTGTAGTATATTCTCGAGTTACGACGGGGAGGGCCCTTCCACACACGTGTTTGTTCAGCGACGTCAGGACTCCTGCCTAGGTGCGAGGGACACCTCGGGATTCTTCTCGAATCTTGGCATGGCAATTGGGACGCGTCTCCACGTGAGGCGGAAGACCCAGTGTCCCTTTCCACGTGCCACAGGGATCCTGGGACTCCTATCCATTTTCAAGAGGAGTCAGGCATTGTCTCCTTTGGAAGCCTTGATCTCCGCGGACCTCTCGAGTTTTCAAAGGATGTGAGGCCTCCGGTCGCGATGAGGCGGAGAACTAGGTCTTTCTCTGTGGTCTCCACAGGGGATTCAGACATCCCTTCTTCTTGGGAGATGCAAGACGAGCCTGCATTCAATTCACTGCAGGGATATCCGGCCTTACTTCGAGTCAGAGCATCTCGGTGTCCATTCCACTTGAGGCCACAAACTCAGGGTCCCTCTCACAAACCTGTAGCTGAGAGAAGCCTCCTCTTGAGGTGCTGGTGGAAAGTTGGTATTCCTCTTGAGTCGAAGCCAGGGACTAATCTCTCATCTCGAGTTGATTTGGGGTCCACGGAGCCCTTTCGTTTTGCTCCAGTGACCTCAGGATCCCTCTAGACTTGAGACAGTGATCTTGGGTTTTCTCTGGAGTGCCATCAAGGAAATCAAGGCTCCTTTCACGTTTGATGTGGAACACGGAATTGCTCTGCACGCAGTGCAGGGGAATCAGGCCTCATCTCGCGGCGAGGGGGAAGTCTCATGGTTTTTCTCGAGTTGCGGCCGGAACCTGGGGTATATTCTCGAGTTACGACGGGGAGGGCCCTTCCAGACACCTGTTTGTTCAGCTACGTCAGGACTCCTGCCTAGGTGCGAGGGACACCTCGGGATTCTCCTCGAGTCTTGGCATGGCAATTGGGACGAGTCTCCACGTGAGGCGGGAGACCCAGGGTCCCTTTCCACGTGCCACAGGGATCCTGGGACTCCTATCCATTTTCAAGAGGAGTCAGGCATCGTCTCCTTTGGAAGCATTGATCTCCGCAGACCTGTCGAGTTTTCAAAGGATGTGACGCCTCCGGTCGCGATGAGGCGGAGGACTAGGTCTTTCTCTGTCGTCTCCACAGGGGATTCAGACATCCCTTCGTCTTTGGAGATGCAAGTCGAGCCTGCATTCAATTCACTGCAGGGATATCCGGCCTTATTTCGAGTCAGAGTATCTCGGTGTCCATTCCACTTGAGGCCACAAACTCAGGGTCCCTCTCACATACCTGTACCTGAGAGAAGCCTCCTCTTGAGGTGCTTGTGGAAAGTTGGTATTCCTCTTCAGTCGAAGCCAGGGACTAAGCTCTCATCTCAAGTTGATTTGGGGTCCACGGAGAAATTTCGTGTTGCTCCAGTGACCTCAGGATCCCTCTAGAATTGAGACAGTGATCTTGGGTTTTCTCTGGAGTGCCATCAAGGAAATCAAGGCTCCTTTCACGATTGATGTGGAACACGGAATTGCTCTGCACGCAGTGCAGGGGTATCGGGCCTCTTCTCGCGGCGAGGGGGAAGTCTCATGGTTTTTCTCGAGTTGCGGCCGGAACCTGGGGTATATTCTCGAGTTACGACGGGGAGGGCCCTTCCAGACACGTGTTTGTTCAGCGACGTCAGGACTCCTGCCTAGGTGCGAGGGACACCTCAGGGTTCTCCTCGAGTCTTGGCATGGCAATTGGGACGCCTCTTCATATGACGCGGGATACCAAGGGTCCCTTTCCACGAGCCACAGGGATCCTGGGACTCCTATCCATTTACAAGAGGAGTCAGGCATCGTCTCCTTTGGAAGCATTGATCTCCGCGGACCTCTCGAGTTTTCAAAGTATGTGAGGCCTCCGGTGGCGATGAGGCGGAGGACTAGTTCTTTCTCTGTGGTCTCCACAGGGGATTCAGACATCCCTTCGTCTTTGGAGATGCAAGACGAGCCTGCATTCAATTCACTGCAGGGATATCCGGCCTTACTTCAAGTCAGAGCATCTCGGTGTCCATTCCACTTGAGGCCAGATACTCAGTTTCCCTCTCACATACCTGTAGCTGAGAGAAGCCTCCTCTTGAGGTGCTTGTGGAAAGTTGGTATTCCTCTTGAGTCGAAGCCAGGGACTAAGATCTCATCTCGAGTTGATTTGGGGTCCACGGAGCCCTTTCGTGTTGCTCCAGTGACCTCAGGATCCCTCTAGACTTGTGACAGTGATCTTGGCTTTTCTCTGGAGTGCCATCAAGGAAATCAAGGCTCCATTAACGTTTGATGTGGAACACGGAATTGCTCTGCACGCAGTGCAGGGGAATCGGGCCTCATGTCGCGGTGAGGGGGAAGTCTCATGGTTTTTCTCGAGATGCGGTCGGAACCTGGGGTATATTCTCGAGTTACGACAGGGAGGGCCCTTCCAGACATGTGTTTGTTCAGCGACGTCAGGGCTCCTGCCTAGGTCCGAGGGACACCTCGGGATTCTCCTCGAGTCTTGGCATGGCAATTGGGTCGCGTCTCCACGTGAGGCGGGAGACCCAGGGTCCCTTTCCACGTGCCACAGGGATCCTGGGACTCCTATCCAATTTCAAGAGGAGTCAGGCATCGTCTCCTTTGGAAGCATTGACCTCCGCAGACCTCTCGAGTTTTCAAAGGATGTGAGGCCTCCGGTCGCGATGAGGCGGAGAATTAGGTCTTTCTTTGTGGTCTCCACAGGGGATTCAGACATCCCTTCGTCTTGGGAGATGCAAGACGAGCCTGCATTCAATTCACTGCAGGCATATCAAGCCTTAATTAGAGTCAGAGCATCTCGGTGTCCATTCCACTTGAAGCCACAAACTCAGGGTCCATCTCACATACCTGTAGCTGAGAGAAGCCTCCTCTTGAGGTGTTTGTGGAAAGTTGGTATTCCTCTTGAGTCGAAGCCAGGGACTAAGCTCTCATCTTGAGTTGATTTGGGGTCCACGGAGCCCTTTCGTGTTGTTCCAGTGACCTCAGGATCCCTTTAGACTTGAGACAGTGATCTTGGGTTTTCTCTGGAGTGCCATCAAGGAAATCAAGACTCCTTTCACGTTTGATGTGGAACACGGAATTGCTCTCCACGCAGTGCAGGGGAATCGGGCCTCATCTCGCGGCGAGGGGTAAGTCTCATGGTTTTTCTCGAGTTGCGGCCGGAACCTGTAGTATATTCTCGAGTTACGACGGGGAGGGCCCTTCCACACACGTGTTTGTTCAGCGACGTCAGGACTCCTGCCTAGGTGCGAGGGACACCTCGGGATTCTTCTCGAATCTTGGCATGGCAATTGGGACGCGTCTCCACGTGAGGCGGAAGACCCAGGGTCCCTTTCCACGTGCCACAGGGATCCTGGGACTCCTATCCATTTTCAAGAGGAGTCAGGCATTGTCTCCTTTGGAAGCCTTGATCTCCGCGGACCTCTCGAGTTTTCAAAGGATGTGAGGCCTCCGGTCGCGATGAGGCGGAGAACTAGGTCTTTCTCTGTGGTCTCCACAGGGGATTCAGACATCCCTTCTTCTTGGGAGATGCAAGACGAGCCTGCATTCAATTCACTGCAGGGATATCCGGCCTTACTTCGAGTCAGAGCATCTCGTTGTCCATTCCACTTGAGGCCACAAACTCAGGGTCCCTCTCACAAACCTGTAGCTGAGAGAAGCCTCCTCTTGAGGTGCTGGTGGAAAGTTGGTATTCCTCTTGAGTCGAAGCCAGGGACTAATCTCTCATCTCGAGTTGATTTGGGGTCCACGGAGCCCTTTCGTTTTGCTCCAGTGACCTCAGGATCCCTCTAGACTTGAGACAGTGATCTTGGGTTTTCTCTGGAGTGCCATCAAGGAAATCAAGGAACTTTCACGTTTGATGTGGAACACGGAATTGCTCTGCACGCAGTGCAGGGGAATCAGGCCTCATCTCGCGGCGAGGGGGAAGTCTCATGGTTTTTCTCGAGTTGCGGCCGGAACCTGGGGTATATTCTCGAGTTACGACGGGGAGGGCCCTTCCAGACACCTGTTTGTTCAGCTACGTCAGGACTCCTGCCTAGGTGCGAGGGACACCTCGGGATTCTCCTCGAGTCTTGGCATGGCAATTGGGACGAGTCTCCACGTGAGGCGGGAGACCCAGGGTCCCTTTCCACGTGCCACAGGGATCCTGGGACTCCTATCCATTTTCAAGAGGAGTCAGGCATCGTCTCCTTTGGAAGCATTGATCTCCGCAGACCTGTCGAGTTTTCAAAGGATGTGACGCCTCCGGTCGCGATGAGGCGGAGGACTAGGTCTTTCTCTGTCGTCTCCACAGGGGATTCAGACATCCCTTCGTCTTTGGAGATGCAAGTCGAGCCTGCATTCAATTCACTGCAGGGATATCCGGCCTTATTTCGAGTCAGAGTATCTCGGTGTCCATTCCACTTGAGGCCACAAACTCAGGGTCCCTCTCACATACCTGTACCTGAGAGAAGCCTCCTCTTGAGGTGCTTGTGGAAAGTTGGTATTCCTCTTCAGTCGAATCCAGGGACTAAGCTCTCATCTCAAGTTGATTTGGGGTCCACGGAGAAATTTCGTGTTGCTCCAGTGACCTCAGGATCCCTCTAGAATTGAGACAGTGATCTTGGGTTTTCTCTGGAGTGCCATCAAGGAAATCAAGGCTCCTTTCACGTTTGATGTGGAACACGGAATTGCTCTGCACGCAGTGCAGGGGAATCGGGCCTCTTCTCGCGGCGAGGGGGAAGTCTCATGGTTTTTCTCGAGTTGCGGCCGGAACCTGGGGTATATTCTCGAGTTACGACGGGGAGGGCCCTTCCAGACACGTGTTTGTTCAGCGACGTCAGGACTCCTGCCTAGGTGGGAGGACACCTCGGGATTCTCCTCGAGTCTTGGCATGGCAATGGGGACGCGTCTCCACGTGAGGCGGGAGACCCAGTGTCCCTTTCCACGTGCCACACGGATCCTGGGACTCCTATCCATTTTCAAGAGGAGTCAGGCATCGTCTCCTTTGGAAGCATTTATCTCCGCGAACCTCTCGAGTTTTCAAAGGATGTGAGGCCTCCGGTCGCGATGAGGCGGAGAATTAGGTCTTTATTTGTGGTCTCCACAGGGGATTCAGACATCCCTTCGTCTTGGGAGATGCAAGACGAGCCTGCATTCAATTCACTGCAGGGATATCCAGCCTTAATTAGAGTCAGAGCATCTCGGTGTCCATTCCACTTGAGGCCACAAACTCAGGGTCCATCTCACATACCTGTAAGTGAGAGAAATCTCCTCCTGGGGTGCTTGTGGAAAGTTGGGATTCCTCTTGAGTCTAAGCCAGGGAATAAGCTCTCATCTCGACTTGATTTGGGGTCCACGGAGCCCTTTCGTGTTGCTCCAGTGACCTCAGGATCCCTCTAGACTTGAGACAGTGATCTTGGGTTTTCTCTGGAGTGCCATCAAGGAAATCAAGGCTCCTTTCACGTTTGATGTGGAACACGGAATTGCTCTGCACGCAGTGCAGGGGAATCAGGCCTCATCTCGCGGCGAGGGGGAAGTCTCATGGTTTTTCTCGAGTTGCGGCCGGAACCTGGGGTATATTCTCGAGTTACGACGGGGAGGGCCCTTCCAGACACCTGTTTGTTCAGCTACGTCAGGACTCCTGCCTAGGTGCGAGGGACACCTCGGGATTCTCCTCGAGTCTTGGCATGGCAATTGGGACGCGTCTCCACGTGAGGCGGGAGACCCGGGGTCCCTTTCCACGTGCCACAGGGATTCTGGGACTCCTATCCATTTTCAAGAGGAGTCAGGCATCGACTCCTTTGGAAGCATTGATCTCCACGGACCTCTCAAGTTTTCAAAGGATGTGAGGCCTACGGTCGCGATGAGGCGGAGGACTGGGTCTTTCTCGGTGTTCTCCACAGTGGATTCAGACATCCCTTCGTCTTGGGAGTTGCAAGACGAGCCTGCATTCAATTCACTGCAGGGATATCCGGCCTTACTTCGAGTCAGAGCATCTCGGTGTCCATTCCACTTGAGGTCACAAACTCAGGGTCCCTCTCACATACCTGTAACTGAGAGAAATCTCCTCTTGAGGTGCTTGTGGAAAGTTGGGATTCCTCTTGAGTCTAAGCCAGGGAATAAGCTCTCATCTCGACTTGATTTGGGGTCCACGGAGCCCTTTCGTGTTGCTCCAGTGACCTCAGGATCCCTCTAGACTTGAGACAGTGATCTTGGGTTTTCTCTGGAGTGCCATCAAGGAAATCAAGGCTCCTTTCACGTTTGATGTGGAACACGGAATTGCTCTGCACGCAGTGCAGGGGAATCGGGCCTCATCTCGCGGCGAGGGGGAACTCTAATGGTTTTTCTCGAGTTGCGGCCGGAACCTGGGGTATATTCTCGAGTTACGACGGGGAGGGCCCTTACAGACACGTGTTTCTTCAGCGAAGTGAGGACTCCTGCCTAGGTGCGATGGACACCTCGGGGTTCTCCTCGTGTCTTGGCATGGCAATTGGGACGCCTCTCCATGTGAGGCGGGAGACCCAGTGTCCCTTTCCACGAGCCACAGGGATCCTGGGACTCCTATCCATTTACAAGAGGAGTCAGTCATCGTCTCCTTTGGAAGCATTGATCTCCGCGGACCTCTCGAGTTTTCAAAGGATGTGAGGCCTCCGGTCGCGATGAGGCGGAGGACTAGTTCTTTCTCTGTGGTCTCCACAGGGGAATCAAACATCACTTCGTCTTGGGAGATGCAAGACGAGCCTGCATTCAATTCACTGCAGGGATATCCGGCCTTACTTCGAGTCAGAGCATCTCGGTGTCCATTCCACTTGAGGCCACAAACTCAGGGTCCCTCTCACATACCTGTAGCTGAGAGAAGCCTCCTCTTGAGGTGATTGTGGAAAGTTGGTATTCCTCTTGAGTCGAATCCAGAGACTAAGGTCTCATCTCGAGTTGATTTGGGGTCCACGGAGCCCTTTCGTGTTGCTACAGTGACCTCAGGATCTCTCTAGACTTGAGACAGTGATCTTGGGTTTTCTCTGGAGTGCCATCAAGGAAATCAAGTATCCTTTCACGTTTGATGTGGAACACGGTGTTGCTCTGCACGCAGTGCAGGGGAATCGGGCCTCATCTCGCGGCGAGGGGGAAGTCTCATGGTTTTTCTCGAGTTGCAGCCAGAACCTGGGGTATATTCTCGAGTTACGACGGGGAGGGCCCTTCCAGACACGTGTTTGTTCAGCGACGTCAGAACTCCTGCCTAGGTGTGAGGGACACCTCAGGATTCTCCTCGAATCTTGGCATGGCAATTGGGACGCGTCTCCACGTGACGCGGGAGACCCAGGATCCCTTTCCACGTGCCACAGGGATCCTGGGACTCCTATCCATTTTCAACAGGAGTCAGGCATCGTCTCCTTTGGAAGCATTGATCTCTGCGGACCTCTCGAGTTTTCAAACGATGTGAGTACTCCGGGCGCAATGTGGCGAGAACTAGATCTTTCTCTGTGGTCTCCACAGGGGATTCAGACATCCCTTCGTCTTGGGAGATGGAAGACGAGCCAGCATCCAATTCACTGCAGGGATATCTGTCCTTACTTCGAGTCAGAGCATCTCGGTTTCCATTCCACTTGAGGCCAGAAACTCATGGTCCCTCTCACATACCTGTAGCTGAGAGAAGCCTCCTCTTGACGTGCTTGTTGAAAGTTGGTATTCCCCTTGAGTTGAAGCCAGGGACTAAGCTCTCATCTCGAGTTGATTTGGGGTCCACGGAGCCCTTTCGTGTTGCTCCATTGACCTCAGGATCCCTCTATACTTGAGACAGTGATCTTGGGTTTTCTCTGGAGTGCCATCAAGGAAATCAAGGCTCCTTTCACGTTTGATGTGGAACACGGAATTGCTCTGCACGCAGTGCAGGGGAATCGGTCCTCATCTCACGGCGAGGGGGAAGTCTTATGGTTTTTCTCGAGTTGCGGCCGGAACCTGGGGTATATTCTCGAGTTACGACGGGGGGTGCCCTTCCAGACACGTGTTTGTTCAGCGACGTCAGAACCAATGCCTACGTTCGATGGACACCTCGGTATTTTCCCGAGGCTTGGCATGGCAATTGGGACGCGTCTCCACGTGAGGCGGGAGACCTAGGCTCCCTTTCCACGTGCCACAGGGATCCTGGGACTCCTATCTATTTTCAAGAGGAGTCAGGCATCGTTTCCTTTCGAAGCATTGATCTCCGCGGACCTCTCGAATTTTCAAAGGATGTGAGGCCTTTGGTAGCGATGAGGTGGAGAACTATTTCTTTCTCTGTGGTCTCCACAGGGGATTCAGACATCCCATCGTCTTGGGAGATGAAAGACTAGCCTGCTTTCAATTCAATGCAGAGATATCCGGCCTTACTTCTAGTCAGAGCATCTCGGTGTCCATTCCACTTGAGGCCACAAACTCAGGGTCCCTCTCACATACCTGTAGCTGAGAGAAGCCTCCTCTTGAGGTGCTTGTGGAAAGTTGGTATTCCTCTTGAGGCGAAGCCAGGGACTAAGCTCTCATCTCGAGTTGACTTGTTTTCCACGGAGCCCTTTCTTGTTGCTCCAGTGACCTCAGGATCCCTCTAGACTTGAGACAGTGATCTTGGGTTTTCTCTGGAGTGCCATCAAGGAAATCAAGGCTCCTTTCACGTTTGATGTGGAACACGGAATTGCTCTGCATGCAGTGCAGGGGAATCGGGCCTCATCTCGCGGCGAGGGGGAACTCTAATGGTTTTTCTCGGTTTGCGGCCGGAACCTGGGGTATATTCTCGAGTTACGACGGGGAGGGCCCTTCCAGACACGTGTTTCTTCAGCGAAGTAAGGACTGCTGCCTAGGTGCAAGGGACACCTCAGGGTTCTCCTCGAGTCTTGGCATGGCAATTGGGACGCCTCTTCATATGACGCGGGAGACCAAGGGTCCCTTTCCACGAGCCACAGGGATCCTGGGACTCCTATCCATTTACAAGAGGAGTCAGGCATCGTCTCTTTTGGAAGCATTGATCTCCGCGGACCTCTCGAGTTTTCAAAGTATGTGAGGCCTCCGGTGGCGATGAGGCGGAGGACTAGTTCTTTCTCTGTGGTCTCCACAGGGGATTCAGACATCCCTTCGTCTTTGGAGATGCAAGACGAGCCTGCATTCAATTCACTGCAGGGATATCCGGCCTTACTTCGAGTCAGAGCATCTCGGTGTCCATTCCACTTGAGGCCAGAAACTCAGTTTCCCTCTCACATACCTGTAGCTGAGAGAAGCCTCCTCTTGAGGTGCTTGTGGAAAGTTGGTATTCCTCTTGAGTCGAAGCCAGGGACTAAGATCTCATCTCGAGTTGATTTGGGGTCCACGGAGCCCTTTCGTGTTGCTCCAGTGACCTCAGGATCCCTCTAGACTTGTGACAGTGATCTTGGCTTTTCTCTGGAGTGCCATCAAGGAAATCAAGGCTCCATTAACGTTTGATGTGGAACACGGAATTGCTCTGCACGCAGTGCAGGGGAATCGGGCCTCATGTCGCGGTGAGGGGGAAGTCTCATGGTTTTTCTCGAGATGCGGTCGGAACCTGGGGTATATTCTCGAGTTACGACAGGGAGGGCCCTTCCAGACATGTGTTTGTTCAGCGACGTCAGGGCTCCTGCCTAGGTGCGAGGGACACCTCGGGATTCTCCTCGAGTCTTGGCATGGCAATTGGGTCGCGTCTCCACGTGAGGCGGGAGACCCAGGGTCCCTTTCCACGTGCCACAGGGATCCTGGGACTCCTATCCAATTTCAAGAGGAGTCAGGCATCGTCTCCTTTGGAAGCATTGACCTCCGCAGACCTCTCGAGTTTTCAAAGGATGTGAGGCCTCCGGTCGCGATGAGGCGGAGAATTAGGTCTTTCTTTGTGGTCTCCACAGGGGATTCAGACATCCCTTCGTCTTGGGAGATGCAAGACGAGCCTGCATTCAATTCACTGCAGGCATATCAAGCCTTAATTAGAGTCAGAGCATCTCGGTGTCCATTCCACTTGAAGCCACAAACTCAGGGTCCATCTCACATACCTGTAGCTGAGAGAAGCCTCCTCTTGAGGTGTTTGTGGAAAGTTGGTATTCCTCTTGAGTCGAAGCCAGGGACTAAGCTCTCATCTTGAGTTGATTTGGGGTCCACGGAGCCCTTTCGTGTTGTTCCAGTGACCTCAGGATCCCTTTAGACTTGAGACAGTGATCTTGGGTTTTCTCTGGAGTGCCATCAAGGAAATCAAGGCTCCTTTCACGTTTGATGTGGAACACGGAATTGCTCTCCACGCAGTGCAGGGGAATCGGGCCTCATCTCGCGGCGAGGGGGAAGTCTCATGGTTTTTCTCGAGTTGCGGCCGGAACCTGGTGTATATTCTCGAGTTACGACGGGGAGGTTCCTTCCAGACACGTGTTTGTTCAGCGACGTCAGGACTCCTGTCTAGGTGCGAGGGACACTTCGGGATTCTCCTCGAGTCTTGGCATGGCAATTGGGACTCGTCTCCACGTGAGGCGGGAAACCCAGGGTCCCTTTCCACGTGCCACAGGGATCCTGGGACTCCTATCCATTTTCAAGAGGAGTCAGGCATCGACTCCTTTGGAAGCATTGATCTCCGCGAACCTCTCAAGTTTTCAAACGATGTGAGGCCTACGGTCGCGATGAGGCGGAGGACTGGGTCTTTCTCGGTGTTCTCCACAGTGGATTCAGATATCCCTTCATCTTGGGAGATGGTAGACGAGCCTGCATTCAATTCACTGCAGGGATATCCGGCCTAACTTCGAGTCAGAGCATCTCGGTGTCCATTCCACTTGAGATCACAAACTCAGGGTCCCTCTCACATACCTGTAACTGAGAGAAAACTCCTCTTGAGGTGCTTGTGGAAAGTTGGTATTCCTCTTGAGTCTAAGCCAGGGAATAAGCTCTCATCTCGACTTGATTTGGGGTCCACGGAGCCCTTTCGTGTTGCTCCAGTGACCTCAGGATCCCTCTAGACTTGAGACAGTGATCTTGGGTTTTCTCTGGAGTGCCATCAAGGAAATCAAGGCTCCGTTCACATTTGATGTGGAACACGGAATTGCTCTGCACGCAGTGCACGGAATCGGGCCTCATCTCGGGGCGAGGGGGAAGTCTAATGATTTTTCTCGAGTTGCGAATGGACCCTGGGGTATATTCTCGAGTTACGACGGGGAGAGCCCTTCCAGACATGTGTTTGTTCAGCGACGCCAGGACTCGGGCCTAGGTGCGAGGGACACCTCGGGATTCTCCTCGAGTCTTGGCATGGCAATTGGGACGCGTCTCCACGTGAGGCGGGAGACCCAGGGTCCCTTTCCACGTGCCACAGGGATCCTGGGACTCCTATCCATTTTCAAGAGGAGTCACGCATCGTCTCCTTTGGAAGCATTGATCTTCGCGGACCTCTCGAGTTTTCAAAGGATGTGAGGCGTCCGGTCGCGATGAGGCGGAGAACTAGGTCTTTCTCTGTGGTCTCCACAGGGGATTCAGACATCCCTTCGTCTTGGGAGATGCAAGATGAACCTGCATTCACTTCACTGCAGGGATATTCGGCCTTACTTCGAGTCAGAGCATCTCGGTGTCCATTCCACTTGAGGCCACAAACTCAGGGTCCCTCTCACCTACCTGTAGCTGAGAGAAGCCTCCTCTTGAGGTGCTTGTCGAAAATTGGTAATCCTCTTGAGTCGAAGCCAGGGACTAAGCTCTCATCTCGAGTTGATTTGGGGTCCACGGAGCCCTTTCGAGTTGCTCCAGTGACCTCAGGATCCCTCTAGAATTGAGAAAGTGATCTTGGGTTTTCTCTGGAGTGCCATCAAGGAAATCAAGGCTCCTTTCACGTTTGATGTGGAATACGGA
Source organism: Dama dama (assembly GCF_033118175.1). Lineage (NCBI taxonomy): Eukaryota > Metazoa > Chordata > Mammalia > Artiodactyla > Cervidae > Dama > Dama dama. Next base: position 35,481 of record NW_026870959.1, read on the forward strand.
ATTACTCTGCACGCAGTGCAGGGTAATCGGGCCTCATCTCGCGGCGAGGGGGAAGTCTCATGGTTTTTCTCGAGTTGCGGACCGAACCTGGGGTATATTCTCGAGTTACCACGGGGAAGGCCCTTCCAGACACGTGTTTGTTCAGCCACGTCAGGACTCCTGCCTAGGTGCAAGGGACACCTCGGGCTTCTCCTCGAGTCTTGGCATGGCAATTGGGACGCGTCTCCACGTGAGGCGGGAGACCCAGGGTCCCTTTCCACGTTCCACAGGCCTACTGGGACTCCTATCCATTTTCAAGAGAAGTCAGGCATCGTCTTCTATGGAAGCATTGATATCTGCGGACCTCTCGAATTTTCAAAGGATGTGAGGCCTCCGGTCGCGATGAGGCGGAGAACTAGGTCTTTCTCTGTGGTCTCCACAGGTGATTCAGACATCCCTTCGTCTTGGGAGATGTAAGACGAGCCTGCATTCAATTCACTGCAGGGATATCCGGCCTTACTTCGAGTCAGAGCATCTCGGTGTCCATTCCACTTGAGGCCACAAACTCAGGGTCCCTCTCACATAACTGTAGCTGAGAGAAGCCTCCTCTTGTGGTGCTTGTGGAAAGTTGGTATTCTTCCTGGGTTGAAGCCAGGGACTAAGCTCTCATCTCGAGTTGATTTATGGTCCACGGAGCATTTTCGTACTGCTCCAGTTACCTCAGGATCGCTCTAGACTTGAGACAGTGATCTTGGGTTTTCTCTGGAGTGCCATCAAGGAAATCAAGGCTCCGTTCACATTTGATGTGGAACACGTTATTGCTCTGCACCCAGTGCTAGGGAATCGGGCCTCATCTCGGGGCGAATGGGAAGTCTGATGGTTTTTCTCGAGTTGCGGCGGGAACCTGGAGTATATTCTCGAGTTACGACATGGAGGACCCTTCCAGACACGTGATAGGTGCGAGGGACACCTTCGGATTCTCCTAAAGTCTTGGCATGGCATTTGGGACGCGTCTTTCATGAGGCGGGAGACCCAGGTTCCCTTTTCACGTGCCACAGTGATCCTGGGACTCCTATCCATTTTCGAGGGGAGTCAGGCATCGTCTCTTTGGAAGCAATGATCTCCACGGACCTCTCGAGTTTTCAAAGTATGTGAGGCCTCCGGTCTCGATGAGGCGGAGAACTAGGTCTTTCTCTGTGGTCTCCACGGGGGATTCAGACATCCCTTCGTCTTGGGAGATGCAAGATGAGCCTGCATTCAATTCACTGCAGGGATATCCGACCTTACTTCGAGTCAGAGCATCTCGGTGTCCATTCCACTTGAGGCCACTAACTCAGGGTCCCGCTCACATACCTGTAGCTGAGAGAAGCCTCCTCTTGAGGTGCTTGTGGAAAGTTGGTATTCCTCTTGAGTCGAAGCCAGGGACTAAGCTCTCATCTCGAGTTGATTTGGGGTCCACATAGCCCTTTCGTGTTGCTCCAGTGACCTCAGGATCCCTCTAGACTTGAGACAGTGATCTTGGGTTTTCTCTGGAGTGCCATCAAGGAAATCAAGGCTCCTTTCACGTCTGATGTGGAGCACGGAATTGCTCTGCACGCAGTGCAGGGGAATCGGGCCTCATCTCGCGGCGAGTGGGAAGTCTCATGGTTTTTCTCGAGTTGCGGCCGGAACCTGAGGTATATTCTCGAGTTACGATAGGGAGAGCCCTTCCAGACACGTGTTTGTTCAGAGATGTCAGGACTCCTGCCTAGGAGGGAGGGACACTTCGGGATTCTCCTCGAGTCTTGGCATGGCAATTGGGACGCCTCTCCACGTGAGTCGGGAGACCCAGTGTCCCTTTCCACGTGCCCCACAGATCCTGGGACTCCTAACCATTTTCAAGAGGAGTCAGGCATCGTCTCCTTTGGAAGCATTGATCTCCGCGGACCTCTTGAGTTTTCAAAGGATGTGAGGCCTCCGTTCGCGATGAGGCGGAGAACTAGGTCTTTCTCTGTGGTCTCCACAGGGGATTCAGACATCCCTTCGACTTGGGAGATTCAAGACCAGCCGGCATTAAATTCACTGAAGGGATATCCGGCCTTACTTCGAGACAGAGCATCTCGGTGTTCATTCCACTTGAGGCCACACATTCAGGGTCACTCTCACATACCTGTAGCTGAGAGAAGCCTCCTCTTGAGGTGCTTGTGGAAAGTTGGTATTCCTCTTGAGTCGAAGCCAGGGACTAAGCTCTCATCTCGAGTTGATTTGGTTTCCACGGAGCCCTTTCGTGTTGCTCCAGTGACCTCAGGATCCCTCTAGACTTGAGACAGTGATCTTGTGTTTTCTCTGGAGTGCCATCAAGGAAATCAATGCTCCTCTCACGTTTGATGTGTAACACGGAATTGCTCTGCACGCCGTGCAGAGGAATCGGGCCTCATCTCGCGAAGAGGGGGAAGTCTCATGGTTTTTCTCGAGTTACGGCGGGAACCTGGAGTATATTCTCGAGTTACGACATGGAGGACCCTTCCAGACACGTGATAGGTGCGAGGGACACTTTCGGATTCTCCTAAAGTCTTAGCATGGCATTTGGGACGCGTCTTTCATGAGGCGGGAGACCCAGGTTCCCTTTTCACGTGCCACAGTGATCCTGGGACTCCTATCCATTTTCGAGGGGAGTCAGGCATCGTCTCTTTGGAAGCATTGATCTCCACGGACCTCTCGAGTTTTCAAAGTATGTGAGGCCTCCGGTCTCGATGAGGCGGAGAACTAGGTCTTTCTCTGTGGTCTCCACAAGGGATTCAGACATCACTTCGTCTTGGGAGATGGAAGACGAGCCTGCGCTTAATTCACTGCAGGGATATCTGGCCTTACTTCGAGTCAGAGCATCTCGGTGTCCATTCGACTTGAGGCCACAAACTCAGGGTCCCTCTCACATACCTGTAGCTGAGAGAAGCCTCCTCTTGAGGTGCTTGTGGAAAGTTGGTATTCCACTTGAGTCGAAGCCAGGGACTAAGCTCTTATCTCGAGTTGATTTGGGGTCCACGGAACCCTTTCCTGTTGCTCCAGTGACCTCAGGATCCCTCTAGACTTGAGACAGGGATCTTGGGTTTTCTCTGGAGTGCCATCAAGGAAATCAAGGCTCCTTTCACGTTTGATGTGGAACACGGAATTGCTCTGCATGCAGTGCAGGGGAATCGGGCCTAATTTCGCGCCGAGGGGGACGTCTCATGGTTTTTCTCGAGTTGCGGCCGGAACCTGGGGTATATTCTCGAGTTACGACGGGGAGGGCCCTTCCAGACACGTGTTTGTTCAGCGACGTCAGGACTCCTGCCTAGGTGCGAGGGACACCTCGGTATTCTCCTCGAGTCTTGGCATGGCAATTGGGACGCGTCTCCACGTGAGGCGGGAGACCCAGGGTCCCTTTCCACGTGCCACAGGGATCCTGGGACTCCTATCCATTTTCAAGAGGAGTCAGGCATCGTCTCCTTTGGAAGCATTGATCTCCGCGGACCTCTCGAGTTTTCAAAGGATGTGAGGCCTCCAGTCCCGATGAGGCGGAGAACTAGGTCTTTCTCTGTGGTCTCCACAGGGGATTCAGACATCCCTTCATCGTGGGAGATGCAAGACGAGCCTGCATTCAATTCACTGCTGGGATCTCCGGCCTTACTTCGAATCAGTGCATCTCGTTGTCCATTCCACATGAGGCCACAAACTCAGGGTCCCTGTCACATACCTCTGGCTGAGAGAAGACTCCTCTTGAGGTGCTTGTGGAAAGTTGGAATTCCTCTTGATTCGAAGCCAGGGACTAAGCTCTCATCTCGAGTAGATTTGGGGTCCACCGAGCCCTGTCGTGTTGCTCCAGTGACCTCAGGATCCCTCTAGACTTGAGACAGTGATCTTTTGTTTTCTCTGGAGTGCCATCAAGGAAATCAAGGCTCCTTTCACGTTTGATGTGGAACACGGAATTGCTCTGCACGCAGTGCAGGGGAATCGGGCCTCATCTCGCGGCGAGCTGGAAGTCTCATGGTTTTTCTCGAGTTGCGGCCGGAACCTGGTGTATATTCTCGAGTTACGACGGGGAGGGCAATTCCAGATATTTATTTGTTCAGCAACGTCAGGACTCCTGCCTAGGTGCGAGGGACACCTCGGGATTCTCCTCGAGTCTTGGCATGGCAATTGGGACGCGTCTCCACGTGAGGCGGGAGACCCAGGTTCCCTTTCCACATGCCACATGGATCCTGGGACTCCTATCCATTTCCAAGAGGAGTCAGGCATCGTCTCCTTTGGAAGCATTGATCTCCGCGGACCTCTCGAGTTTTCAAAGGATGTGAGGCCTCCGGTCGCGATGAGGCGGAGAACTAGGTCTTCTCTGTGGTCTCCACAGGGGATTCAGACATCCGTTCGTCTTGGGAGATGCAAGACGAGCCTGCATTCAATTCACTGTAGGGATATCCGGCCTTACTTTGAGTCAGAGCATCTCGGTGTCCATTCCACTTGAGGCCACAAACTCAGGGTCCCTCTCACATACCTGTAGTTGAGAGAAGCCTCCTCTTGAGGTGCTTGTGGAAAGTTGGTATTCCTCTTGAGTCGAAGCCAGGGACTAAGCTCTCATCTCGAGTTGATTTGGGCTCCACGGAGCCCTTTCCTGTTGCTCCAGTGACCTCAGGATCCCTCTAGACTTGAGACAGTGATCTTGGGTTTTCTCTGGAGTGCCATCAAGGAAATCAAGGGGCCTTTCTAGTTTGATGTGGAACACGGAATTGCTTTGCAGGCAGTGCAGGGGAATCGGGCCTCATCTCGCGGCGAGGGGGAAGTCTCATGGTTGTTCTCGAGTTGCGGCCTGAACCTGGTGTATATTCTCGATTTACGACGGGGAGGGCCCTTCCAGACACGTGTTTGTTCAGCGACGTCAGGACTCCTGCCTAGGTGCGAGGGACACCTCGGTTTTCTCCTCGAGTCTTGGCATGGCAATTGGGACGCGTTTCCACGTGAGGCGGGAGACCCAGGGTCCCTCTCCACGTGGCACAGGGATCCTGGGACTCCTATCCATTTTCAAGATGAGTCAGGCATCGTCTCCTTTGGAAGCATTGATCTCTGTGGACCTCTTGAATTTTCAAAGGATGTGAGGCCTCAGGTCGCGATGAGGGTGAGAACTAGGTCTTTCTCTGTGGTCTTCAATGTTGATTCAGACATCCCTTCATCTTGGGAGATGCAAGACGAGCCTGCATTCAATTCACTGCAGGGATATCCGGCCTTACATCGAGTCAGAGCATCTCGGTGTCCATTCCACTTGAGGCCACAAACTCAGGGTCCCTCTCACATACTTGTAGCTGAGAGAAGCCTGCTCTTGAGGTGCTTGTGGAAAGTTGGTATTCCTCTTGAGTCCAAGCCAGGGACTAAGCTCTCATCTCGAGTTGATTTGGGGTTCACGGAGCCCTTTCGTGTTGCTCCAGTGACCTCAGGATCCCTCTAGACTTGAGACAGTGATCTTGGGTTTTCTCTGGAGTGCCATCAAGGAAATCAAGGCTCCTTTCTCGTTCGATATGGAACACGGAATTTCTCTGCCCGCAGTGTAGGGCAAACGGGCCTCTTCTCACGGCGAGGGGGAAGTCTCATGGTTTTTCTCGAGTTGCGGCCGGAACCTGGGGTATATTCTCGAGTTACGACGGGGAGGGCCCCTCCAGACACGTGTTTGTTCAGCGACTTTTGGACTCCTGCCTAGGTGCGAGGGACAACTCGGGATTCTCCATCAGTCTTGGCATGCCAATTGGGACGCGTCTCCTCGTGAGGCGGGAGACCCAGGTTCCCTTTCCACGAGCCACAGGGATCCTGGGCCTCCTATCCATTTTCAAGAGGAGTCAGGCATCGACTACTTTGGAAGCATTGATCTCCGCGGACCTCTCGAGTTTTCAAAGGATGTGAGGCTTCCTGTCGCGATGAGGCGGAGAACTAGGTCTTTCTGTGTGGACTCCACAGGGGATTCAGACATCCCTTCTTCTTGGGAGATGCAAGACGAGCCTGCATTCAATTCACTGCAGGGATATCCGGCCTTACTTCGAGTCAGAGCATCTCGGTGTCCATTCCAATTGAGGCCACAAACTCAGGGTCCCTCTCACATACCTGTAGCTGAGAGAAGCCTCCTCTTGAGGTGCATGTGGAAAGTTGGTATTCCTCTTGAGTCGAAGCCAGGGACTAAGCTCTCATCTCGTGTTGATTTGGAGTCCACGGAGCCCTTTCGTGTTGCTACAGTGACCTCAGGATTCCTCTAGACTTGAAAAAGTTATCTTGGGTTTTCTCTGGAATGCCATCAAGGAAATCAAGGCTCTTTTCACGTTTGATGTGGGATACGGAATTGCTCTGCACGCAGTGCAGGGGAATCAGGACTCATCTCGCGGCGAGGGGGAAGTCTCATGGTATTTCTCGAGTTGGGGCCGGAACCTGGGGTATATTCTCGAGTTACGACGGGGAGGGCCCTTCCAGACACGTGTTGTTCAGCGACGTCAGGCCTCCTGCCTAGGTGCTAGGGACACCTCGGGATTCTCCTCGAGTCTTGGCATGGCAATTGGGACACGTCTCCACGTGAGGCGGGAGACCCAGGGTCCCTTTCCACGTGCCACAGGGATCCTGGGACTCCTATCCATTTTCAAGAGGAGTCAGGTATCGTCTCCTTGGGAAGCATTGATCTCCGCGGACCTCTCGAGTTTTCAAAGGATGTGAGGGCTCCGGTCGCGATGAGGAGGAGAACTAGGTCTTTCTCTGTGGACTCCACAGGGGATTCAGACATCCCTTCTTCTTGGGAGATGCAAGACGAGCCTGCATTCAATTCACTGCAGGGATATCTGGCCTTACTTCGTGTCAGAGCATCTCGGTGTCCATTCCACTTGAGGCCACAAACTCAGGGTCCCTCTCACATACCTGTAGCTGAGAGAAGCCTCCTCTTGAGTTGCTTGTGGAAAGTTGGTATTCCTCTTGAGTCGAAGCCAGGGAGTAAGCTCTCATCTCGAGTTGATTTGGGGTCCACGGAGCCCTTTCGTGTTGCTCCAGTGACCTCAGGATCCCTCTAGACTTGAGACAGTGATCTTGGGTTTTCTCTGGAGTGCCATCAAGGAAATCAAGGCTCCTTTCACGTTTGATGTGGAACACGGAATTGCTCTGCACGCAGTGCAGAGGAATCAGGACTCATCTCGCGGCGAGGGGGAAGTCTCATGGTTTTTCTCGAGTTGCGGCCGGAACCTGGGGTATATTCTCGAGTTACGACGGGCAGGGCCCTTCCAGACACGTGTTTGTTCAGCGACATGAGGACTCCTGCCTAGGTGCTAGGGACAACTCAGGATTCTCGTCCAGTCTTGGCATGGCAATTGGGACGCGTCTCCACTTGAGGCGGGAGACCCAGGGTCGCTTTCCACGTGCCACAGGGATCCTGGGACTCCTATCCATTTTCAAGAGGAGTCAGGCATCGTTTCCTTTGGAAGCATTGATCTCCGCGGACCTCTAGAATTTTCAAAGTATGTGAGGCCTCCGGTTGCGATGATGCGGAGAACTAGTTCTTTCTCTGTGGTCTCCACAGGGGATTCAGACATCCCTTCGTCTTGGGAGATGCAAGACGAGCCTGCATTCCATTCACTGCAGGGATATCCGGCCTTAATTCGAGTCAGAGCCTATCGGTGTCCATTCCACTGGAGGCCACAAACTCAGGGTCCCTCTAACATACCTGTAGCTGAGAGAACCTCCTCTTGAGGTGCTTGTGGAAAGTTGGTATTCCTCTTGACTCGAAGCCAGGGACTAAGCTCTCATCTCGAGATGATTTGGGGTCCACGGAGCCCTTTCGTGTTGATCCAGTTACCTCAGGATCCCTTTAGACTTGAGACAGTGATCTTGGGTTTTCTCTGGAGTGCCATCAAGGAAATCAAGGCTCTGTTCACATTTGATGTGGAACATGGAATTGCTCTGCACGCAGTGCACGGAATCGGGCCTCATCTCGGGGCGAGGGGGAAGTCTCATTGTTTTACTCGAGTTGCGGATGGAACCTGGGGTATATTCTCGAATTACGACGGGGAGGGCCCTTCCAGACACGTGTTTGTTCAGCGACGTCAGGACTCCTGCCTAGGTGCGAGGGACACCTCGCGATTCTCCTCGAGTCTTGGCATGGCAATTGGGATGCGTCTCCACGTGAGGCGGGAGTCCCAGGGTCCCTTTCCCCGTGCCACAGGGATACTGGGACTCCTATCCATTTTCAAGAAGAGTCAGGCATCGTCTCCTTTGGAAGCATTGATCTCCGCGGACCTCTCGAGTATTCAAAGGATGTGAGGCCTCCGATCGCGATGAAGCGGAGGACTAGGTCTTTCTCTGTGTTCTCCACAGGGGTTTCAGACATCCCTTCGTCTTGGGAGATGCAAGACGAGCCTGCATTCATTCACTGCAGGGATATCCGGCCTTACTTCGAGTCAGAGCATCTCGGTGTCCATTCCACTTGAGGCCACAAACTCAGGGTCCCTCTCACATACCTGTAGCTGAGAGAAGCCTCCTCTTGAGGTCCTTGTGGAAAGTTGGTATTCCTCTTGAGTCGAAGCCAGGGACTAAGATCTCATCTCGAGTTGATTTGGGGTCCACGGAGCCCTTTCTTGTTGCTCCAGTGACCTCAGGATCCCAATAGACTTGAGACAGTGATCTTGGGTTTTCTCTGGAGTGCCATCAAGGAAATCAAGGCTCCTTTCACGTTTGATGTGGAACACGGAATTGCTCTGCACGCAGTGCAGGGGAATCGGGCCTCATCTCGCGGCGAGGGGGAAGTCTCATGGTTTTTCTCGAGTTGCGGCCGGAACCTGGGGTATATTCTCGAGGTACGACGGGGAGGGCCCTTCCAGACACGTGTTTGTTCAGCGACGTCAGGACTCCTGCCTAGGTGCGAGGGACACCTCGGGATTCTCCTCGAGTCTTGGCATGGCAATTGGGACGCGTCTCCACGTGAGTCGGGAGACCCAGGGTCCCTTGCCACGTGCCACAGGGATCCTGGGACTCCTATGCATTTGCAAGAGGAGTCAGGCATCGTCTCCTTTGGAAGCACTGATCTCCGCGGACCTTTCGAGCTTTCAAAGGGTGTGAGGCCTCCAGTCGCGATGAGGCGGAGGACCAGGTCTTTCTCTGTGGTCTCCACAGGGGATTCAGACATCCCTTCATCTTGGGAGATGCAAGCCGAACCTGAATTCAGTTCACTGCAGGGATATCCGGCCTTACTTTGAGTCAGAGCGTCTCGGTGTCCATTCCACTTGAGGCCACAAACTCAGGGTCCCTCTCACATACCTGTAGCTGAGAGAAGCCTCCTCTTGAGGTGCTTGTGGAAATTTGGTGTTACTCTTGAGTCGAAGCCAAGGACTAAGCTCTCATCTCGAGTTGACTTGGGGTCCACGGAGACATTTCGTGTTGCTCCAGTGACCTCAGGATCCCTCTAGACTTGAGACAGTGATCTTGGGTTTTCTCTGGAGTGCCATCAAGGAAATAAAGGCTCCTTTCACGTTTGATGTGAAACACGGAATTGCTCTGCACGCAGTGCAGGGGAATCGGGACTCATCTCTCGGCGAGGGGGAAGTCTCATGGTTTTTCTCGAGTTGCGGTCGGAACCTGTGGTATATTCTCGAGTTACGACGGGGAGGGCCCTTCCAGACACGTGTTTGTTCAGCGATGTCAGGACTCCTGCCTAGGTGCGAGGGACACCTCGGGATTCTCCTCGAGTCTTGACATGGCAATTGGGACGCGTCTCCACGTGAGGCGGGAGACCCAGGGTCCCTTCCCACGTGCCAGAGAGATCCTGGGACTCCTATTCATTTTCAAGAGGAGTCAGGCATCATCTCCTTTGGAAGCATTGATCTCCCCAACCTCTCGAGTTTTCAAAGGATGTGAGGTCTCCGGTCGCGATGAGGCGGAGGACTAGGTCTTTCTCTGTGGTCTCCACAGGGGATTCAGACACCACTTCGTCTTGGGAGACGCAAGACGAGCCTGCATTCAATTCACTGCAGGGATATCTGGTCTTACTTCGAGTCAGAGCATCTCGGTGTCCATTCCACTTGAGGCCACAAACTCAGGGGCCCTCTCACATACCTGTAGCTGAGAGAAGCCTCCTCTTGAGGTGCTTGTGGAAAGTTGGTATTCCTCTTGAGGCGAAGCCAGGGACTAAGCTCTCATCTCGAGTTGATTTGTGGTCCACGGAGCCCTTTTGTGTTGCTCCAGTGACCTCAGGATCCCTCTAGACTTGAGACAGTGATCTTGGGTTTTCTCTGGAGTGCCATCAAGGAAATCAAGGCTCCTTTCACGTTTGATGTGGAACACGGAATTGCTCTGCACGCAGTGCAGGGGAATCGGGCCTCATCTCGCGGTGAGGGGGAAGTCTCATGGTTTTGCTCGAGTTGCGGCCGGAACCTGGGGTATATTCTCGAGTTACGACGGGGAGGGCCCTTCCTGACACGTGTTTGTTCAGCGCCATCAGGACTCCTGCCTAGGTGCGAGGGACACCGCGGGATTCTCCTCGAGTCTTGGCATGGCAATTGGGACGCGTCTCCACGTGAGTCGGGAGACCAAGGGCCCCTTTCCACGTGCCACAGGGATCCTGGGACTCCTATCCATTTTCAAGATGAGTCAGGCATCGTCTCCTTTGGAAGCATTGATCTCCGCGGACCTCTCGAATTTTCAAAGATGTGAGGCCTCCGTTCGCTTTGAGGCGTAGGACTAGGTCTTTCTCTGTGGTCTCCACAGGGGATTCAGACAACCCTTCGTCTTGGGAGATGCAAGACCAGCCTGCATTCAATTCACTGCAGGGATATCCGGCCTTACTTCGAGTCAGAGCATCTCGGTGTCCATTCCACTTGAGGCCACAAACTCAGGGTCCCTCTCACATACCTGTAGCTGAGAGAAGCCTCCTCTTGAGGTGCTTGTGGAAAGTTGATATTCCTCTTGAGTCGAAGCCAGGGACTAAGCTCTCATCTCGAGTTGATTTGGGGTCCACGGAGCCGTTTCGTGTTGCTCCAGTGACCTCAGGATCCCTCTAGACTTGAGACAGTGATCTTGGGTTTTCTCTGGAGTGCCATCAAGGAAATCAAGTCTCCTTTCACGTTTGATGTGGAACACGGAATTGCTCTGCACGCAGTGCAGGGGAATCGGGCCTCATCTCGCGGCGAGGGGGAAGTCTCATGGTTTTTCTCAAGTTGCGGCCGGAACCTGGGGTATATTCTCGAGTTACGACGGGGAGGGCCCTTCCAGACACGTGTTTGTTCAGCGACGTCAGGACTCCTGCCTAGATGCGAGGGACACCTCGGGATTCTCCTCGAGTCTTGGCATGGCAATTGGGACGCGTCTCCACGTGAGGCGGGAGACCCAGGGTCCCTTTCCACGTGCCACAGGGATCCTGGGACTCCTATCCACTTTCAAGAGGAGTCAGGCATCGTCTCCTTTGGAAGCATTGATCTCCTCGGACCTCTCGAGTTTTCAAAGGATGTGAGGCCTCCGTTCGCGTTGAGGCGGAGGACTAGGTCTTTCTCTGTGGTCTCCACAGGGGATTCAGACATCCCTTCGTATTGGGAGATGCAAGACGAGCCGGCATTCAATTCACTGCAGGGATATCCGGCCTTACTTCGAGTCAGAGCATCTCGGTGTCCATTCCACTTGAGGCCACAAACTCAGGGTCCCTCTCACATACCTGTAGCTGAGAGAAGCCTCCTCTTGAGGTGCTTGTGGAAAGTTGGTATTCCCCTTGAATCGAAGCCAGGGACTAGGCGCTCATCTCGAGTTGATTTGGGGTCCACGGATCCCTTTCGTGTTGCTCCAGTGACCTCAGGATCCCTCTAGACTTGAGCCAGTGATCTTGGGTTTTCTCTGGAGTGCCATCAAGGAAATCAAGGCTCCTTTCACGTTTGTTGTCGAACACGGAATTGCTCTGCACGCAGTGCAGGGGATTCGGGCCTCATCTCTCGGCGAGGGGGAAGTCTCATGGTTTTTCTCTAGTTGCGGCCGGAACCTGTGGTATATTCTCGAGTTAGGACGGGGAAGGCCCTTCCAGAAACGTGTTTGTTCAACGACGTCAGGACTCCTGCCTAGTTGCGAGGGACACCTCGGGATTCACCTCGAGTCTTGGCATGGCAATTGGGACGCGTCTCCACGTGAGGCGGGAGACCCAGGGTCCTTTCCCACGTGCCACAGAGATCCTGGGACTCCTATCCATTTTCAAGAGGAGTCAGGAATCGTCTCCTTTGGAAGCATTGATCTCACCAACCTCTCGAGTTTTCAAAGGATGTGAGGTCTCCGGTCACGATGAGGCGGAGGACTAGGTCTTTCTCTGTGGTCTCCACAGGGGATTCAGACATCCCTTCGTCTTGGGAGACGCAAGACGAGCCTGCATTCAATTCACTGCAGGGATATCTGGTCTTACTTCGAGTCAGAGCATCTCGGTGTCCATTCCACTTGAGGCCACAAACTCAGGGGCCCTCTCACATACCTGTAGCTGAGAGAAGCCTCCTCTTGAGGTGCTTGTGGAAAGTTGGTATTCCTCTTGAGGCGAAGCCAGGGACTAAGCTCACATCTCGAGTTGATTTGGGGTCCACGGAGCCCTTTCGTGTTGCTCCAGTGACCTCAGGATCCCTCTAGACTTGAGACAGTGATCTTGGGTTTTCTCTGGAGTGCCATCAAGGAAATCAAGGCTCCTTTCACGTTTGATGTGGAACACGGAATTGCTCTGCACGCAGTGCAGGGGAATCGGGCCTCATCTCGCGGCAAGGGGGAAGTCTCATGGTTTTTCTCGAGTTGCGGCCGGAACCTGGGGTATATTCTCGAGTTACGACGGGGAGGGCCCTTCCAGACACGTGTTTGTTCAGCGACGTCAGGACTCCTGCCTAGGTGCGAGGGACACCTCGGGATTCTCCTCGAGTCTTGGCATGGCAATTGGGACGCGTCTCCACGTGAGGCGGGAGACCAAGGGCCCCTTTCCACGTGCCACAGGGATCCTGGGACTCCTATCCATTTTCAAGAGGAGTCAGGCATCATCTCCTTTGGAAGCATTGATCTCCGTGGACCTCTCGAGTTTTCAAAGGATGTGAGGCCTCCGGTCGCGATGAGGCGTAGGACTAGGTCTTTCTCTGTGGTCTCAACAGGGGATTCAGACAACCCTTCGTCTTGGGAGATGCAAGACGAGCCTGCATTCAATTCACTGTTGGGATATCCGGCCTTACTTCGAGTCAGAGCATCTCGGTGTCCATTCCACTTGAGGCCAAAAACTCAGGGGCCCTCTCACATACCTGTAGCTGAGAGAAGCCTCCTCTTGAGGTGCTTGTGGAAAGTTGGTATTCCTCTTGAGGCGAAGCCAGGGACTAAGCTCTCATCTCGAGTTGATTTGGGGTCCAGGGAGCCCTTTCTTGTTGCTCCAGTGACCTCAGGATCCTTCTAGACTTGAGACAGTGATCTTGGGTTTTCTCTGGAGTGCCATCACGGAAATCAAGGCACCTTTCACGTTTGATGTGGAACACGGAATTACTCTGCACGCAGTGAAGGGGAATCGGGCCTCATCCAGCGGCGAAGGGGAAGTCTCATGGTTTTTCTCGAGTTGCGGCCGGAACCTGGGGTATATTCTCGTGTTACGACGGGGAGGGCAATTCCAGACACGTGTTTGTTCAGCGACGTCAGGATTTCTGCCTAGGTGCGAGGGACACCTCGGGATTCTACTCGAGTCTTGGCATGGCAATTGGGATGCGTCTCCACGTGAGGCGGGAGACCCAGGGTCCCCTTCCACGTGCCACAGGGATCCTGGGACTCCTATCCACTTTCAAGAGGAGTCAGGCATCGTCTCCTTTGGAAACATTGATCTCCTCGGACCTCTCGAGTTTTCAAAGGATGTGAGGCCTCCGTTCGCGTTGAGGCGGAGGACTAGGTCTTTCTCTGTGGTCTCCACAGGGGATTCAGACATCCCTTCGTCTTGGGAGATGCAAGACGAGCCTGCATTCAATTCACTGCAGGGATATCTGGCCTTACTTCGAGTCAGAGCATCTCGGTGTCCATTCCACTTGAGGCCACAAACTCAGGGTCCCTCTCACATACCTGTAGCTGAGAGAAGCCTCCTCTTGAGGTGCTTGTGGAAAGTTGGTATTCCCCTTGAGTCGAAGCCAGGGACTAAGCTCTCATCTCGAGTTGATTTGGGGTCCTCGGATCCTTTTCGTGTTGCTCCAGTGACCTCAGGATCCCTCTAGACTTGAGCCAGTGATCTTGGGTTTTCTCTGGAGTGCCATCAAGGAAATCAAGGCTCCTTTCACGTTTGATGTGGAACACGGAATTTTCTGCACGCAGTGCAGGGGATTCGGGCCTCATCTCTCGGCGAGGGGGAACTCTCATGGTTTTTCTCGAGTTGCGGCTGGAACCTGGGGTATATTCTCGAGTTAAGACGGGGAGGGCCCTTCCAGACACGTGTTTGTTCAACGACGTCAGGACTCCTGCCTAGGTGCGAGGGACACCTCGGGATTCTCCTCGAGTCTTGGCATGGCAATTGGGAGGCGTCTCCACGTGAGGCGGGAGACCCAGGGTCCCTTTCCACGTGCCACAGGGATCCTGGGACTCCTATCCATTTTCAAGAGGAGTCAGGCATCGCCTCCTTTGGAAGCATTGATCTCCGTGGACCTCTCGAGTTTTCGAAGGATGTGAGGCCTCCGGTCGCGATGAAGCGGAGGACTAGGTCTTTCTCTGTGGTCTCCACAGGGGATTCAGACATCCCTTCGTCTTGGGAGATGCAAGCCGAACCTGAATTCAGTTCTCTGCAGGGATATCCAGCCTTAGTTCGAGTCAGAGCATCTCGGTGTCCATTCCACTTGAGGCCACAAACTCTGGGGCCCTCTCACATACCTGTAGCTGAGAGAAGCCTCCTCTTGAGGTGCTTGTGGAAATTTGGTGTTACTCTTGAGTCGAAGCCAAGGACTAAGCTCTCATCACGAGTTGACTTGGGGTCCACGGAGACATTTCGTGTTGCTCCAGTGACCTCAGGATCCCTCTAGACTTGAGACAGTGATCTTGGGTTTTCTCTGGAGTGCCATCAAGGAAATAAAGGCTCCTTTCACGTTTGATGTGCAACACGGAATTGCTCTGCACGCAGTGCAGGGGAATCGGGACTCATCTCTCGGCGAGGGGGAAGTCTCATGGTTTTTCTCGAGTTGCGGTCGGAACCTGTGGTATATTCTCGAATTACGACGGGGAGGGCCCTTCCAGACACGTGTTTGTTCAGCGATGTCAGGACTCCTGCCTAGGTGCGAGGGACACCTCGGGATTCTCCTCGAGTCTTGACATGGCAATTGGGACGCGTCTCCACGTGAGGCGGGAGACCCAGGGTCCCTTCCCACGTGCCAGAGAGATCCTGGGACTCCTATTCATTTTCAAGAGGAGTCAGGCATCGTCTCCTTTGGAAGCATTGATCTCCCCAACCTCTCGAGTTTTCAAAGGATGTGAGGTCTCCGGTCGCGATGAGGCGGAGGACTAGGTCTTTCTCTGTGGTCTCCACAGGGGATTCAGACATCACTTCGTCTTGGGAGACGCAAGACGAGCCTGCATTCAATTCACTGCAGGGATATCTGGTCTTACTTCGAGTCAGAGCATCTCGGTGTCCATTCAACTTGAGGCCACAAACTCAGGGGCCCTCTCACATACCTGTAGCTGAGAGAAGCCTCCTCTTGAGGTGCTTGTGGAAAGTTGGTATTCCTCTTGAGGCGAAGCCAGGGACTAAGCTCTCATCTCGAGTTGATTTGGGGTCCAGGGAGCCCTTTCGTGTTGCTCCAGTGACCTCAGGATCCCTCTAGACTTGAGACAGTGATCTTGGGTTTTCTCTGGAGTGCCATCAAGGAAATCAAGGCTCCTTTCACGTTTGATGTGGAACACGGAATTGCTCTGCACGCAGTGCAGGGGAATCGGGCCTCATCTCGCGGTGAGGGGGAAGTCTCATGGTTTTGCTCGAGTTCCGGCCGGAACCTGGGGTATATTCTCGAGTTACGACGGGGAGGGCCCTTCCAGACACGTGTTTGTTCAGCGACGTCAGGACTCCTGCCTAGGTGCGAGGGACACCTCGGGATTCTCCTCGAGTCTTGGCATGGCAATTGGGACGCGTCTCCACGTGAGGCGGGAGACCCAGGGTCCCTTTCCACGTGCCACAGGGATCCTGGGACTCCTATCCACTTTCAAGAGGAGTCAGGCATCGTCTCTTTTGGAAGCATTGATCTCCTCGGATCTCTCGAGTTTTCAAAGGATGTGAGGCCTCCGGTGGCGATGAGGCGGAGGACTAGTTCTTTCTCTGTGGTCTCCACAGGGGATTCAGACATCCCTTCGTCTTTGGAGATGCAAGACGAGCCGGCATTCAATTCACTGCAGGGATATCCGGCCTTACTTCGAGTCAGAGCATCTCGGTGTCCATTCCACTTGAGGCCAGAAACTCAGTTTCCCTCTCACATACCTGTAGCTGAGAGAAGCCTCCTCTTGAGGTGCTTGTGGAAAGTTGGTATTCCTCTTGAGTCGAAGCCAGGGACTAAGATCTCATCTCGAGTTGATTTGGGGTCCACGGAGCCCTTTCGTGTTGCTCCAGTGACCTCAGGATCCCTCTAGACTTGTGACAGTGATCTTGGCTTTTCTCTGGAGTGCCATCAAGGAAATCAAGGCTCCATTAACGTTTGATGTGGAACACGGAATTGCTCTGCACGCAGTGCAGGGGAATCGGGCCTCATGTCGCGGTGAGGGGGAAGTCTCATGGTTTTTCTCGAGATGCGGTCGGAACCTGGGGTATATTCTCGAGTTACGACAGGGAGGGCCCTTCCAGACATGTGTTTGTTCAGCGACGTCAGGGCTCCTGCCTAGGTGCGAGGGACACCTCGGGATTCTCCTCGAGTCTTGGCATGGCAATTGGGTCGCGTCTCCACGTGAGGCGGGAGACCCAGGGTCCCTTTCCACGTGCCACAGGGATCCTGGGACTCCTATCCAATTTCAAGAGGAGTCAGGCATCGTCTCCTTTGGAAGCATTGACCTCCGCAGACCTCTCGAGTTTTCAAAGGATGTGAGGCCTCCGGTCGCGATGAGGCGGAGAATTAGGTCTTTCTTTGTGGTCTCCACAGGGGATTCAGACATCCCTTCGTCTTGGGAGATGCAAGACGAGCCTGCATTCAATTCACTGCAGGCATATCAAGCCTTAATTAGAGTCAGAGCATCTCGGTGTCCATTCCACTTGAAGCCACAAACTCAGGGTCCATCTCACATACCTGTAGCTGAGAGAAGCCTCCTCTTGAGGTGTTTGTGGAAAGTTGGTATTCCTCTTGAGTCGAAGCCAGGGACTAAGCTCTCATCTTGAGTTGATTTGGGGTCCACGGAGCCCTTTCGTGTTGTTCCAGTGACCTCAGGATCCCTTTAGACTTGAGACAGTGATCTTGGGTTTTCTCTGGAGTGCCATCAAGGAAATCAAGGCTCCTTTCACGTTTGATGTGGAACACGGAATTGCTCTCCACGCAGTGCAGGGGAATCGGGCCTCATCTCGCGGCGAGGGGGAAGTCTCATGGTTTTTCTCGAGTTGCGGCCGGAACCTGGTGTATATTCTCGAGTTACGACGGGGAGGTTCCTTCCAGACACGTGTTTGTTCAGCGACGTCAGGACTCCTGTCTAGGTGCGAGGGACACCTCGGGATTCTCCTCGAGTCTTGGCATGGCAATTGGGACTCGTCTCCACGTGAGGCGGGAAACCCAGGGTCCCTTTCCACGTGCCACAGGGATCCTGGGACTCCTATCCATTTTCAAGAGGAGTCAGGCATCGACTCCTTTGGAAGCATTGATCTCCGCGAACCTCTCAAGTTTTCAAACGATGTGAGGCCTACGGTCGCGATGAGGCGGAGGACTGGGTCTTTCTCGGTGTTCTCCACAGTGGATTCAGATATCCCTTCATCTTGGGAGATGGAAGACGAGCCTGCATTCAATTCACTGCAGGGATATCCGGCCTAACTTCGAGTCAGAGCATCTCGGTGTCCATTCCACTTGAGATCACAAACTCAGGGTCCCTCTCACATACCTGTAACTGAGAGAAAACTCCTCTTGAGGTGCTTGTGGAAAGTTGGTATTCCTCTTGAGTCTAAGCCAGGGAATAAGCTCTCATCTCGACTTGATTTGGGGTCCACGGAGCCCTTTCGTGTTGCTCCAGTGACCTCAGGATCCCTCTAGACTTGAGACAGTGATCTTGAGTTTTCTCTGGAGTGCCATCAAGGAAATCAAGGCTCCTTTCACGTTTGATTTGGAACACGGAATTGCTCTGCATGCAGTGCAGGGGAATCGGGGCTCATCTCCCAGCGAGGGGGTAGGCTCATTGTTTTTCTCGAGTTGCGGCCAGAACCTGGGGTATATTCTCGAGTTACGACGGGGAGGGCCCTTCCAGACACGTGTTTGTTCAGCGACGTCAGGACTCCTGCCTAGGTGCGAGGACCCCTCGGGATTCTCCTGGAGTCTTGTCATGGCAATGGGCACGCGTCTCCACGTGAGGCGGGAGACTCAGGGTCCCTTTCCACGTGCCACAGGGATCCTGGGACTCCTATTCATTTTCAAGAGGAGTCAGGCGTCGTCTCCTTTGGAAGCATTGATCTCCGCGGACCTCTCGAGTTTTCAAAGGATGTGAGTATTCCGGTCGCAATGTGGCGAGAACTAGGTCTTTCTATGTGGTCTCCACAGGGGATTCAGACATCCCTTTGTCTTCGGAGATGCAAGATGAGCCTGCATTCAATTCACTGCAGGGATATCTGGCCTTACTTCGAGTCAACGCATATCGGTGTCCATTCCACTTGAGGCCACAAACTCAGGGTCCCTCTCACATACCTGTATCTGAGAGAAGCCTCCTCTTGAGGTGCTTATGGAAAGTTGTTATTCCTCTTGAGTCGAAGACAGGGACTAAGCTCTCATCTCGAGTTGATTTGGGGTCCACGGAGACCTTTTGTGTTGCTCCAGTGACCTCCGGATCCCTCTGGACTTGAGACAGTGATCTTGGGTTTTCTCTGGAGTGACATCAAGGAAATCAAGGCTCCTTTCACGTTTGATGTGGAACACGGAATTGCTCTGCACGCAGTGCAGGGGAATCGGGCCTCATCTCGCGGCGAGGGGGAACTCTAATGGTTTTTCTCGAGTTGCGGCCGGAACCTGGGGTATATTCTCGAGTTACGACGGGGAGGGCCCTTCCAGACACGTATTTCTTCAGCGAAGTGAGGACTCCTGCCTAGGTGCGATGGACACCTCGGGGTTCTCCTCGAGTCTTGGCATGGCAATTGGGACGCCTCTCCATGTGAGGCGGGAGACCCAGGGTCCCTATCCACGAGCCACAGGGATCCTGGGACTCCTATCCATTTACAAGAGGAGTCAGTCATCGTCTCCTTTGGAAGCATTGATCTCCGCGGACCTCTCGAGTTTTCAAAGGATGTGATGCCTCCGGTCGCGATGAGGCGGGGGACTAGTTCTTTCTCTGTGGTCTCCACAGGGGATTCAGACAGCCCTTCGTCTTGGGATATGCAAGACGAGCCTGCATTCAATTCACTGCAGGGATATCCGGCCTTACTTCGAGTCAGAGCATCTCGGTGTCCATTCCACTTGAGGCCACAAACTCTGGGGCCCTCTCACATACCTGTAGCTGAGAGAAGCCTCCTCTTGAGGTGATTGTGGAAAGTTGGTATTCCTCTTGAGTCGAATCCAGGGACTAAGGTCTCATCTCGAGTTGATTTGGGGTCCACGGAGCCCTTTCGTGTTGCTCCAGTGACCTCAGGATCCCTCTAGACTTGAGACAGTGATCTTGGGTTTTCTCTGGAGTGCCATCAAGGAAATCAAGGCTCCGTTCACATTTGATGTGGAACACGGAATTGCTCTGCACGCAGTGCACGGAATCGGGCCTCATCTCGGGGCGAGGGGGAAGTCTAATGGTTTTTCTCGAGTTGCGAATGGACCCTGGGGTATATTCTCGAGTTACGACGGGGAGAGCCCTTCCAGACATGTGTTTGTTCAGCGACGCCAGGACTCGGGCCTAGGTGCGAGGGACACCTCGGGATTCTCCTCGAGTCTTGGCATGGCAATTGGGACGCGTCTCCACGTGAGGCGGGAGACCCAGGGTCCCTTTCCACGTGCCACAGGGATCCTGGGACTCCTATCCATTTTCAAGAGGAGTCACGCATCGTCTCCTTTGGAAGCATTGATCTTCGCGGACCTCTCGAGTTTTCAAAGGATGTGAGGCCTCCGGTCGCGATGAGGCGGAGAACTAGGTCTTTCTCTGTGGTCTCCACAGGGGATTCAGACATCCCTTCGTCTTGGGAGATGCAAGATGAACCTGCATTCACTTCACTGCAGGGATATTCGGCCTTACTTCGAGTCAGAGCATCTCGGTGTCCATTCCACTTGAGGCCACAAACTCAGGGTCCCTCTCACCTACCTGTAGCTGAGAGAAGCCTCCTCTTGAGGTGCTTGTCGAAAATTGGTAATCCTCTTGAGTCGAAGCCAGGGACTAAGCTCTCATCTCGAGTTGATTTGGGGTCCACGGAGCCCTTTCGAGTTGCTCCAGTGACTTCAGGATCCCTCTAGAATTGAGACAGTGATCTTGGGTTTTCTCTGGAGTGCCATCAAGGAAATCAAGGCTCCTTTCACGTTTGATGTGGAATACGGAATTACTCTGCACGCAGTGCAGGGTAATCGGGCCTCATCTCGCGGAGAGGGGGAAGTCTCATGGTTTTTCTCGAGTTGCGGACCGAACCTGGGGTATATTCTCGAGTTACCACGGGGAAGGCCCTTCCAGACACGTGTTTGTTCAGCCACGTCAGGACTCCTGCCTAGGTGCAAGGGACACCTCGGGCTTCTCCTCGAGTCTTGGCATGGCAATTGGGACGCGTCTCCACGTGAGGCGGGAGACCCAGGGTCCCTTTCAACGTTCCACAGGCCTACTGGGACTCCTATCCATTTTCAAGAGAAGTCAGGCATCGTCTTCTATGGAAGCATTGATATCTGCGGACCTCTCGAGTTTTCAAAGGATGTGAGGCCTCCGGTCGCGATGAGGCGGAGAACTAGGTCTTTCTCTGTGGTCTCCACAGGTGATTCAGATATCCCTTCCTCTTGGGAGATGCAAGACGAGCCTGCATTCAATTCACTGCAGGGATATCCGGCCTTACTTCGAGTCAAAGCATCTCGGTGTCCATTCCACTTGAGGCCACAAACTCAGGGTCCCTCTCACATACTTGTAGCTGAGAGAAGCCTCCTCTTGAGGGGCTTGTGGAAAGTTCGTATTCCTCTTGAGTCGAAGCCAGGGACGAAGCTCTCATCTCAAGTTGATTTGGGGTCCACGGAGCCCTTTCCTTTTGCTCCAGTGACCTCAGGATCCCTCTAGACTTGAGACAGTGATCTTGGGTTTTCTCTGGAGTGCCATCAAGGAAATCAAGGGTCCTTTCACGTTTGATGTGGAACACGGAATTGCTCTGCACGCAGTGCAGGTGAATCGGGCCTTATCTCGCGGCGAATGGGAAGTCTCATGGTTTTTCTCGAGTTGCGGCCGGAACCTGGTGTATATTCTCGTGTTACGACGGGGAGGGCCCTTCCAGACACGTGTTTGTTCAGCGACGTCAGGACTTCTGCCTAGGTGCGAGGGACACCTCGGGATTCTCCTCGAGTCTTGACATGGCAATTGGGATGCGTCTCCACATGAGGCGGGAGACCCAGGGTCCCTTTCCACGTGCCACAGGGATCCTGGGACTCCTATCCACTTTCAAGAGGAGTCAGGCATCGTCTCCTTTGGAAGCATTGATCTCCTCGGACCTCTCGAGTTTTCAAAGGACGTGAGGCCTCCGTTCGCGTTGAGGCGGAGGACTAGGTCTTTCTCTGTGGTCTCCACAGGGGATTCAGACATCCCTTCGTCTTGGGAGATGCAAGACGAGCCTGCATTCAATTCACTGCAGGGATATCCGGCCTTACTTCGAGTCAGAGCATCTCGGTGTCCATTCCACTTGAGTCCACAAACTCAGGGTCCCTCTCACATACCTGTAGCTGAGAGAAGTCTCCTCTTGAGGTGCTTGTGGAAAGTTAGTATTCCCCTTGAGTCGAAGCCAGGGACTAAGCTCTCATCTCGAGTTGATTTGGGGTCCACGGATCCCTTTCGTGTTGCTCCAGTGACCTCAGGATCCCTCTAGACTTGATACAGTGATCTTGGGTTTTCTCTGGAGTGCCATCAAGGAAATCAAGGCTCCTTTCACGTTTGATGTGGAACACGGAATTGCTCTGCACGCAGTGCAGGGGATTCGGGCCTCATCTCTCGGCGAGGGGGAACTCTCATGGTTTTTCTCGAGTTGCGGCCGGAACCTGGGGTATATTTTCGAGTTAAGACGGGGAGGGCCCTTCCAGACACGTGTTTGTTCAACGACGTCAGGACTCCTGCCTAGGTGCGAGGGACACCTCGGGATTCTCCTCGAGTCTTGGCATGGCAATTGGGAGGCGTCTCCACGTGAGGCGGGAGACCCAGGGTCCCTTTCCACGTGCCACAGGGATCCTGGGACTCCTATCCATTTTCAAGAGGAGTCAGGCATCGTCTCCTTTGGAAGCATTGATCTCAGCGGACCTCTCGAGTTTTCGAAGGATGTGAGGCCTCCGGTCGCGATGAAGCGGAGGACTAGGTCTTTCTCTGTGGTCTCCACAGGGGATTCAGACATCCCTTCGTCTTGGGAGATGCAAGACGAGCCGGCATTCAATTCACTGCAGGGATATCCGGCCTTACTTCGAGTCAGAGCATCTCGGTGTCCATTCCACTTGAGGCCACAAACTCAGGGTCCCTCTCACATACCTGTAGCTGAGAGAAGCCTCCTCTTGAGGTGCTTGTGGAAAGTTGGTATTCCCCTTGAATCGAAGCCAGGGACTAAGCGCTCATCTCGAGTTGATTTGGGGTCCACGGATTCCTTTCGTGTTGCTCCAGTGACCTCAGGATCCCTCTAGACTTGAGCCAGTGATCTTGGGTTTTCTCTGGAGTGCCATCAAGGAAATCAAGGCTCCTTTCACGTTTGTTGTGGAACACGGAATTGCTCTGCACGCAGTGCAGGAGAATCGGGCCACATCTCAAGGCGAGGGGGAAGTCTTATGGTTTTTCTTGAGTTGCGGCCGGAACCTGGGTTATATTCTTGAGTTACGACGGGGAGGGCCCTTCCAGACAAGTGTTTGTTCAGCGACGTCAGGACTAGTGCCTAGGTGCGAGGAACACCTCGGGATTCTCCTCGAGTCTTGGCATGGCAATTAGGACAAGTCTCCACGTGAGGCGGGAGACCCAGGGTCCCGTTCCATGTGCCACAGGGTTTCTTGGACTCCTATCCATTTTCAAGAGGAGTCAGGCATCGTCTCCTTAGGAAGCATTGATCTCCGCGGACCTCTCGAGTTTTCAAGATGTGATGCTTCCGGTCGCCATGAGAGGGAGAACTAGGTCTTTCTCTGTGGTCTCCACAGGGGAATCAGACATCCCTTCTTCTTCAGAGATGCAAGACGAGCCTGCATTCAATTCACTGCAGGGATATCCGGCCTTACTTCTAGCCAGAGCATCTCGGTGTCCATTCCACTTGAGGCCACAAATTCAAGGTCCCTCTCACATACCTGTAGCTGAGAGAAGCCTCCTCTTGAGGTGCTTGTGGCAAGTTGATATGACTCTTGAGTCGAAGCCAGGGACTAAGCTCTCATCTCGAGGTGATTTGGGGTCCACGGAGCCCTTTTGTGTTGCTACAGTGACCTCAGGATCCCTCTAGACTTGAGACAGTGATCTTGGGTTATCTCTGGAGTGCCATCAAGGAAATCAAGGCTCCTTTCACGTTTGATGTGGAACACGGAATTGCTCTGCACGCAGTGCAGGGGAATCGGGCCTCATCTCACGGCGAGGGGGAAGTCTCATGGTTTTTCTCGAGTTGCGGCCGGAACCTGGGGTATATTCTCGAGTTACGACGGGGAGGGCCCTTCCAGACACGTGTTTGTTCAGCGACGTCAGGACCCCTGCCTAGGTTCGAGGGACACCTCGGGATTCTCCTCGAGTTTTGGCATGGCAATTGGGACGTGTCTCCACGTGAGGCGGGGGACCCAGGGTCCCTTTCCACGTGCCACAGGGATCCTGGGACTCCTATCCATTTTCAAGAGGAGTCAGGCATCGTCTCCTTTGGAATCATTGATCTCCGCGGACCTCTCGAGTTTTCAAAGGATGTGAGGCCTCTGGTCGCGAGGAGGCGGAGAACTATGTCTTTCTCTGTGGTCTCCACAGGGGAATCAGACATCCCTTCGTCTTGGGAGATGCAAGACGAGCTTGCATTCAATTCACTGCAGGGATATCTGGTCTTACTTCGAGTCAGAGCATCTCGGTGTCCATTCCACTTGAGGCCACAAACTCAGGGTCCCTCTCACATACCTGTAGCTGAGAGAAGCCTCCTCTTGAGGTGCTTGTGGAAAGTTGGTATTCCCCTTGAGTCGACGCCAGGGACTAAGCTCTCATCTCGAGTTGATTTAGGGTCCATGGAGCCCTTTCCTGTTGCTCCAGTGACCTCAGGATCCCTCTAGAATTGAGACAGTGATCTTGGGTTTCTCTGGAGTGCCATCAAGGAAATCAAGGCTCCTTTCACGTTTGATGTGGAACACGGAATTGCTCTGCACGCTGTGCAGGGGAATCGTGCCTCATCTCGCGGCGAGTGGGAAGTCTCATGGTTTTTCTCGAGTTGCGGCCGGAACCTGGGGTACATTCTAAAGTTACTACGGGGAGGGGCCTTCCAGACACGTGTTTGTTCAGCGAAGTCAGGACTCCTGCCTAGGTGCGAGGGACACCTCGGGATACTCGTCGAGTCTTGGCATGGCAATTGGGACGGGTCTCCACGTGAGGCGGAAGACCCAGTGTCTCTTTCCACGTGCCAAAGGGATCCTGAGACTCATATCCATTTTCAAGAAAAGACAGGCATCGTCTCCTGTGGAAGCATTGATCTCCGCGGACCTCTCGACTTTTCAAAGTCTGTGAGGCCTCCGGTCGCGATGAGGCGGAGAACTAGGTCTTTCTCTGTTGTCTCCACAGGGGATTCAGACATCCCTTCGTCTTGGGAGATGCAAGGCGAGCCTGCATTCAATTCACTGCAGGGATATCCGGCCTTACTTCGAGTCAGAGAATCTCCGTGTCCATTCCACTTGAGGCCACAAACTCAGGGTCCCTCTCACATACCTGTAGCTGAGAGAAGCCTCCTCTTGAGGTGCTTGTGGAAAGGTGCTATTCCTCTTGAGTCGAAGCCAGGGATGAAGCTCTCATCTCTAGTTGATTTGGGGTCCACGGAGCCCTTTCCTGTTGCTACAGTGACCTCAGGATCCCTCTAGACTTGATACAGTGATCTTGGGTTTTCTCTGGAGTGCCATCAAGGAAATCAAGGCTCCTTTCACGTTTGATGTGGAACACGGAATTGCTCTGCACGCAGTGCAGGGGAATCGGGCCTCATCTCGCGGCGAGGGGGAAGGCTCATGGTTTTTCTCGAGTTGCGCCGGAACCTGGGGTATATGTTCGAGTTACGACTGGGGTGCCCTTCCAGACACGTGTTTGTTCAGCGACGTCAGAACCAATGCCTACGTTCGATGGACACCTCGGTATCTCCCCGAGGCTTGGCATGGCAATTGGGACGCGTCTCCACGTGAGGCGGGAGACCCAGGGTCCCTCTCCACGTGCCAGATGGATCCTGGGACTCCTATCCATTTTCAAGAGGAGTCAGGCATTGTCTCTTTTGGAAGCATTGATCTCCGCAGACCTCTCGATTTTTCATAGGATGTGATGTCTCCGGTCGCGATGAGGCGGAGGACTAGGTCTTTCTCTGTCGTCTCCACAGGGGATTCAGACATCCCTTCGTCTTCGGAGATGCAAGACGAGCCTGCATTCTATTCACTACAGGGATATCCGGCCTTACTTCGAGTCAGAGCATCTCGGTGTCCATTCCACTTGAGGCCACAAACTCAGGGTCCCTCTCACATACCTGTAGCTGAGAGAAGCCTCCTCTTGAGGTGCTTGTGGAAAGTTGGTATTCCACTTGAGTCGAAGCCAGGGACTAAGCTCTCATCTCGAGTTGATTTGGGGTCTAAGGGGAAATTTCGTGTTGCTCCAGTGACCTCAGGATCCCTCTAGACTTGAGACAGTGATCTTGGGTTTTCTCTGGAGTGCCATCAAGGAAATCAAGGCTCCTTTCACGTTTGATGTGGAACACGGAATTGTACTGCACGCAGTGCAGGGGAATCGGGCCTCATCTGGCGGCGAGGGGGAAATCTCATGGTTTTTCTCGAGTTGCGGCCGGAACCTGGGGTATATTCTCGAGTTACGACGGGGAGGGCCCTTCTAGACACGTGTTTGTTCAGCGACGTCAGGACTCCTGCCTAGGTGCGAGGGACACCTCGGGATTCTCCTCGAGTCTTGGCATGGCAATTGGGACGCGTCTCCACGTGAGGCGGGAGACCCAGGGTCCCTTTCGACGTGCCACAGGGATCCTGGGACTCCTATCCATTTTCAAGCGGAGTCAGGCATCGTCTCCTTTGGAAGCATTGATCTCCAAGGACCTCTCGAGTTTTCAAAGGATGTGAGGCCTCCGGTCGCGATGAGGCGGAGAACTCGGTCTTTCTCTGAGGTCTCCACAGGGGATTCAGACATCCCTTCGTCTTGGGAGATGCAAGACGGGTCTGCATTCAATTCACTGCAGGGATATCCGGCCTAACTTCGAGTCAGAGCTTCTCGGTGTCCATTCCACTTGAGGCCACAAACTCAAGGTCCCTCTCACATACCTGTAGCTGAGAGAAGCCTCCTCTTGAGGTGCTTGTGGAAAGTTGGTATTCCTCTTGAGTCGAAGCCAGGGACTAAGCTCTCATCTGGAGTTGATTTGGGGTACACAGAGCCCTTTCGTGTTGCTACAGTGACTTCAGGATCCCTCTAGACTTGAGACAGTGATCTTGGGTTTTCTCTGGAGTGCCATCAAGGAAATCAAGGCTTTTTTCTCGTTTGATGTGGAACACGGAATTGCTGTGCACGCAGTGCAGGGGAATCGGGCCTCACCTCACAGCGAGTGGGAAGTCTCATGGTTTTTCTCGAGTTGCGGCCGGAACCTGGGGTATATTCTCGAGTTACGACGGGGAGGGCCCTTTTAGACACGTGTTTGTTCAGCGATGTCAGGACTCCTGCCTAGGTGCCAGGGACACCTCGGGATTCTCCTCGAGTCTTGGCATTGCCATTGGGACGCGTCTCCACGTGAGGCGGGAGACCCAGGGTCCCTTTCCACGTGCCACACAGATCCTGGGACTCCTATCCATTTTCAAGAGGAGTCAGGCATCGTCTCCTTTGGAAGCATTGATCTCCGCGAACCTCTCGAGTTTTCAAAGGATGTGAGGCCTCCGGTCGCGATGAGGTGGAGAACTAGGTCTTTCTCTGTGGTCTCCACAGGGGATTCAGACATCCCTTCGTCTAGGGAGATGGAAGCCGAGCCTGCATTCAATTCACTGCAGGGATATTCGGCCTTACCTCGAGTCAGAGCATCTCAGTGTCCATTCCACTTGAGGCCACAAAATCAGGGTCCCTCTCACATAACTGTAGCTGAGAGAAGCCTCCTCTTGAGGTGCTTGTGGAAAGTTGGTATTCCTCTTGAGTCGAAGCCGGGGACTAAGCTATCATCTCGAGTTGACTTGGTTTCCACGGAGCCCTTTCGTGTTGCTCCAGTGACCTCAGGATCCCTCTAGACTTGAGACAGTGATCTTGGGTTTTCTCTGGAGTGCCATCAAGGATATCAAGGCTCCCATCATGTTTGATGTGGAACACGGAATTGCTCTGCACGCAGTGCAGGGGAATTGGGCCTTATCTCGCGGCGAATTTGAAGTCTCATTGTTTTTCTCGAGTTGCGGCCGGAACCTGGGGTATATTCTCGAGTTACGACGGGGAGGGCCCTTCCAGAAACGTGTTTGCTCAGCGACGTCAGGACTCCTGCCTAGGTGCGAGGGACACCTCGGGATTCTCCTCGAGTCTTGGCATGGCATTTGGGACGTGTCTCCACGTGAGGCGGGGGACCCAGGGTCCCTTTCCACGTCCCACAGGGATCCTAGGACTCCTATCCATTTTGAAGAGGAGTCAGGCATTGTCTCCTTTGGAAGCATTGATCTCCGCAGACCTCTCGAGTTTTCAAAGGATGTGAGTCCTCCGGTCGCGTTGAGGCGGAGGACTAGGTCTTTCTCTGTGGTCTCCACAGGGGATTCAGACATCCCTTCGTCTTGGGAGATGCAAGACGAGCCTGCATTCAATTCACTGCAGGGATATCCGGCCTTACTTCAAGTCAGAGCATCTCGGTGTCCATTCCACTTGAGGCCACAAACTCAGGGTCCCTGTCACATACCTGTAGCTGAGAGAAGCCTCCTCTTGAGGTGCTTGTGGAAAGCTGGTGTTCCTCTTGAGTAGAAGCCAAGGACTAAGCTCTCATCTCGAGTTGACTTGGGGTCCACGGAGCCCTTTCATGTTGCTCCAGTGACCTCAGGATCCCTCTAGACTTGAGACAGTGATCTTGGGTTTTCCCTGGAGTGCCATCAAGGAAATCAAGGCTCCTTTCACGTTTGATGTGGAACACGGAATTGCTCTGTACGCAGTGCAGGGGAATCGGGCCTCATCTCGCGGCGAGGGGGAAGTCTCATGGTTTTTCTCGAGTTGCGGCCGGAACCTGTGGTATATTCTCGAGTTACGACGGGGAGGGCCCTTCCAGAGACGTGTTTGTTCAGAGACGTGTTTGTTCAGCGACGTCAGGACTCCTGCCTAGGTGCGAGGGACAACTCGGGATTCTCCTAGAGTCTTGGAATGGCATTTGGGTCGCGTCTCCACGTGAGGCGGGGGACCCAGGGTCCCTTTGCACTTGCCACAGGGATCCGGGGAATCCTATCCATTTCCAAGAGGACTCAAGAATCGTCTCCTTTGGAAGCATTGATCTCCGCGGACCTCTCGAGTTTTCAAAGGATGTGAGGCCTCCGGTCGCGATGAGGCAGAGAACTAGGTCTTTCTCTGTGGTCTCCACTGGGGATTCAGACATCCCTTCGTCTTTGGAGATGCAAGACGAGCCTGCATTCAATTCACTGCAGGGATATCCGGCCTTACTTCGAGTCAGAGCTTCTCGGTGTCCATTCCACTTGAGGCCAAAAACTCAGGGTCCCTCTCACATTCCTGTAGCTGAGACAAGCCTCCTCTTGAGGTGCTTGTGGAAAGTTGGTATTCCACTTGAGTCGCAGCCAGGGACTGAGCTCTCATCTCGAGTTGATTTGGGGTCCACGGAGCCCTTTCGTCTTGCTACAGTGACCTCAGGATCCCTCTAGACTTGAGACAGTGATCTTGGGGTTTCTCTGGAGTGCCATCAAGGAAATCAAGGCTCCTTTCACGTTTGATGTGGAACACGGAATTGCTCTGCATGCAGTGCAGGGGAATCGGGCCTCATCTCGCGGCGAGGGGGAAGTCTCATGGTTTTTCTCGAGTTGCGGCCGGAACCTGGGGTATATTCTCGAGTTACTACGGGGCGGGCCCTTCCATACACGTGTTTGCTCAGCGACGTCAGGACTCCTGCCTAGGTGCGAGGGACACCTCGGGATTCTCCTCGAGTCTTGGCATGGCAATTGGGACGCGTCTCCAGGTGAGGCGGGAGACCCAGGGTCCCTTTCCACGTGCCACAGGGATCCTGGGACTCCCATCCATTTTCAAGAGGAGTCAGGCATCGTCTCCTTTGAAAGCATTGATCTCCGCGGACCTCTCGAGTTTTCAAAGGATGTGAGGCCTCCGGTCGCGATGAGGCAGAGAATTAGGTCTTTCTCTGTGGTCTCCACAGGGGAATCAGACATCCCTTCGTCTTGGGAGATGCAAGACGAGCCTGCATTCAATTCACTGCAAGGATATCCGGCCTTACTTCGAGTCAGAGCATCTCGGTGTCCATTCCACTTGAGGCCACAAACTCAGGGTCAATCTCACATACCTGTAGCTGAGAGAAGCCTTCTCTTGAGGTGCTTGTGGAAAGCTGGTATTCCTCTTGAGTCGAAGGTGGGGACTAAGCTCTCATCTCGAGTTGATTTAGGGTCCACGGAGCATTTTCGTATTGCTCCAGTGACCTCAGGATCCCTCTAGACTTGAGACAGTGATCTTGGGTTTTCTCTGGAGTGCCATCAAGGAAATCAAGGCTCCTTTCACGTTTGATGTGGAACACGGAATTGCTCTGCATGCAGTGCAGGGAAATCGTGCCTCATCTAGGGGCGAGGTTGAAGTCTCATGGTTTTTCTGGAGTTTAGGCCGGAACCTGGGGTATATTCTCGAGTTACGACGGGGAGGGCCCTTCCAGACACGTGTTTGTTCAGCGACATGTGGACTCCTGCCTAGGTGCGAGTGACACCTCGGGATTCTCCTCGAGTCTTGGCATGGCAATTGGGACGCGTCTCCACGTGGGGCGGGAGACCCAGGGTCCCTTTCCACGTGCCACATGGATCCTGGGACTCCTATCCATTTTCAAGAGGAGTCAGGCTTCGTCTCCTTTGGAAGCATTGATCTCCGCGGACCTCTCGAGTTTTCAAATGATGTGAGGCCTCCGGTCGCGATGAGGCGGAGAACTAGGTCTTTCTCTGTGGTCTCCACAGGGGATGCAGACATCCCTTCGTCTTGGGAGATGCAAGACGAGCCTGCATTCAATTCACTGCAGGGATATCCGGCCTTACTTCGAGTCAGAGCTTCTCGGTGTCCATTCCACTTGAGGTCAAAAACTCAGGGTCCCTCTCACATTCCTGTAGCTGAGACAAGCCTCCTCTTGAGGTGCTTGTGGAAAGTTGGTATTCCACTTGAGTCGCAGCCAGGGACTGAGCTCTCATCTCGAGTTGATTTGGGGTCCACGGAGCCCTTTCGTCTTGCTACAGTGACCTCAGGATCCCTCTAGACTTGAGACAGTGATCTTGGGGTTTCTCTGGAGTGCCATCAAGGAAATCAAGGCTCCTTTCACGTTTGATGTGGAACACGGAATTGCTCTGCACACAGTGCAGGGGAATCGGGCCTCATCTCGCGGCGAGGGAGAAGTCTCATGGTTTTTCTCGAGTTGCGGCCGGAACCTGGGGTATATTCTCGAGTAACGACGGGGAGGGCCCTTCCAGACACGTGTTTGCTCAGCGACGTCAGGACTCCTGCCTAGGTGCGAGGGACACCTCGGGATTCTCCTCGAGTCTTGGCATTGCAATTGGGACGCGTCTCCACGTGAGGCGGGAGACCCAGGGTCCCTTTCCACGTGCCACAGGGATCCTGGGACTCCCATCCATTTTCAAGAGGAGTCAGGCATCGTCTCCTTTGAAAGCATTGATCTCCGCGGACCTCTCGAGTTTTCAAAGGATGTGAGGCCTCCGGTCGCGATGAGGCAGAGAATTAGGTCTTTCTCTGTGGTCTCCACAGGGGAATCAGACATCCCTTCGTCTTTGGAGATGCAAGACGAGCCTGCATTCAATTCACTGCAAGGATATCCGGCCTTACTTCGAGTCAGAGCATCTCGGTGTCCATTCCACTGGAGGCCACAAACTCAGGGTCCCTCTCACATACCTGTAGCTGAGAGAAGCCTTCTCTTGAGGTGCTTGTGGAAAGCTGGTATTCCTCTTGAGTCGAAGGTGGGGACTAAGCTTTCATCTCGAGTTGATTTAGGGTTCACGGAGCATTTTCGTATTGCTCCAGTGACCTCAGGATCCCTCTAGACTTGAGACAGTGATCTTGGGTTTTCTCTGGAGTGCCATCAAGGAAATCAAGGCTCCTTTCACGTTTGATGTGGAACACGGAATTGCTCTGCATGCAGTGCAGGGAAATCGTGCCTCATCTTGGGGCGAGGTTGAAGTCTCATGGTTTTTCTCGAGTTTAGGCCGGAACCTGGGGTATATTCTCGAGTTACGACGGGGAGGGCCCTTCCAGACACGTGTTTGTTCAGCGACATCTGGACTCCTGCCTAGGTGCGAGGGACACCTCGGGATTCTCCCCGAGTCTTGGCATGGCAATTGGGACGCGTCTCCACGTGGGGCGGGAGACCCAGGGTCCCTTTCCACGTGCCACATGGATCCTGGGACTCCTATCCATTTTCAAGAGGAGTCAGGCTTCGTCTCCTTTGGAAGCATTGATCTCCGCGGACCTCTCGAGTTTTCAAATGATGTGAGGCCTCCGGTCGCGATGAGGCGGAGAACTAGGTCTTTCTCTGTGGTCTCCACAGGGGATGCAGACATCCCTTCGTCTTGGGAGATGCAAGACGAGCCTGCATTCAATTCACTGCAGGGATATCCGGCCTTACTTCTATTCAGAGCATCTCGGTGTCCATTCCACTTGAGGCCACAAACTCAGGGTCCCTCTCACATACCTGTAGCTGAGAGAAGCCTCCTCTTGAGGTGCTTGTGGAAAGATGGTATTCCTCTTGAGTCGAAGCCAGGGACTAAGCTCTCATCTCGAGTTGATTTGGGGTCCACGGAGCCCTTTCATGTTGCTCCAGTGACCTCAGGATCCCTCTAGACTTGAGACAGTGATCTTGGGTTTTCTCTGGAGTGCCATCAAGGAAATCAAGGCTCCTTTCACGTTTGATGTGGAACACGGAATTGCTCTGCATGCAGCGCAGGGAAATCGGGCCTCATCTCGCGGCGAGGGGGAAGTCGCATGGTTTTTCTCGAGTTGCGCCCGGAACCTGGGGTATATTCTCGTGTTACGACGGGGAGGGCCCTTCCAGACACGTGTTTGTTCAGCGACGTCAGGACTCCTTCCTAGGTGCGAGGGACACCTCGGGATTCTCCTCGAGTCTTGGCATGGCAATTGGGACGCGTCTCCACGTGAGGCGGGAGACCCAGGGTCCCTTTCCACGTGCCACAGGGATCCTGGGACTCCTATCCATTTTCAAGAGGAGTCAGGCATCTTCTCCTTTGGAAGCATTGATCTCGCGGACCTCTCGAGTTTTCAAAGGATGTGAGGCCTCCGTCAGCGATGAGGCGGGGAACTAGGTCTTTCTCTCTGGTCTCCACAGGGGATGCAGACATCCCTTCGTCTTGGAGATGCAAGACGAGCCTGCATTCAATTCACTGCAGGGATATCCGTCCTTACTTTGAGTCAGAGCATCTCGGTGTTCATTCCACTTGAGGCCACAAACTCAGGGTCCCTCTCACATACCTGTAGCTGAGAGAAGCCTCCCCTGAGGTGCTTGTGGAAAGTTGGTATTCCTCTAGAGTCGAAGCCAGGGACTAACCTCTCATCTCGAGTTGATTTGAGTCTGCAGAGCCCTTTCGTGTTGCTACAGTGACCTCAGGATCCCTCTAGACTTGAGTCTGTGATCTTGGGTTTTCTCTGGAGTGCCATCAAGGAAATCAAGGCTCTTTTCACGTTTGATCTGGGATACGGAATTGCTCTGCATGCACTGTAGCGGAATCGGGACTCATCTTCTGGCGAGGGGGAAGTCTCACTGTTTTTCTCGAGTTGCGGCCGGAACCTGGGGTATATTCGCGAGTTACGACGGGGAGGGCCCTTCCAGACACGTGTTTGTTCAGCGACGTCAGGACTCGGGCCTAGGTGCGAGGGACACATCGGGATTCTCCTCGAGTCTTGGAATGGCATTTGGGTCGCGTCTCCACATGAGGCGGGGGACCCAGGGTCCCTTTGTACTTGCCACAGGGATCCGGGGAATCCTATCCATTTCCAAGAGGACTCAAAAATCGTCTCCTTTGGAAGCATTGATCTCCGCGGACCTCTCGAGTTTTCAAAGGATGTGAGGCCTCCGGTCGCGATGAGGCAGAGAACTAGGTCTTTCTCTGTGGTCTCCACAGGGGATTCAGACAACCCTTCGTCTTGGGAGATGCAAGGCGAGCCTGCATTCAATTCACTGCAGGGATATCCGGCCTTACTTCGAGTCAGAGCATCTCGGTGTCCATTCCACTTGAGGCCACAAACTCAGGGTCCCTCTCACATACCTGTAGCTGAGAGAAGCCTCCTCTTGAGGTGCTTGTGGAAAGTTGGTATTCCTCTTGAGTCGAAGCCAGGGACTGAGCTCTCATCTCGAGTTGA
Organism: Dama dama; assembly: GCF_033118175.1. Lineage (NCBI taxonomy): Eukaryota > Metazoa > Chordata > Mammalia > Artiodactyla > Cervidae > Dama > Dama dama. The sequence continues at coordinate 69,507 of NW_026870959.1, forward strand.
TTTGGGGTCCACGGAGCCCTTTCGTGTTGCTCCAGTGACCTCAGGATCCCTCTAGACTTGAGACAGTGATCTTGGGTTTTCTCTGGAGTGCCATCAAGGAAATCAAGGCTCCTTTCACGTTTGATGTGGAACACGGAATTGCTCTGCACACAGTGCAGGGGAATCGGGCCTCATCTCGCGGCGAGGGGGAAGTCTCATGGTTTTTCTCGAGTTGCGGCCGGAACCTGGGGTATATTCTCGAGTTAAGACGGGGAGGGCCCTTCCAGACACGTGTTTGCTCAGCGACGTCAGAACTCCTGCCTAGGTGCGAGGGACACCTCGGGATTCTCCTCGAGTCTTGGCATGGCAATTGGGACGCGTCTCCACGAGAGGCGGGAGACCCAGGGTCCCTTTCCACGTGCCACAGGGATCCAGGGACTCCAACCCATTTTCAAGAAGAGTCAGGCATCGTCTCCTTTGGAAGCATTGATCTCCGCGGACCTCTCGAGTTTTCAAAGGATGTGAGGCCTCCGGTCGCGATGAGGCGGAGGACTAGGTCTTATTCTGTGGTCTCCACAGCGGATTCCGACATCCCTTCGTCTTGGGAGATGCAAGACGAGGATGCATTCAATTCACTGCAGGGATATCCGGCCTTACTTCGAGTCAGAGCATCTCAGTGTCCATTCCACTTGAGGCCACAAACTCAGGGTCCCTCTCACTTACCTGTAGCTGAGAGAAGCCTCCTCTTGAGGTGCTTGTGAAAAGTTGGTATTCCTCTTGAGTCGAAGCCAGGGACTAAGCTCTCATCTTGAGTTGATTTGGGGTCCACGGAGCCCTTTCGTGTTTCTCCATTGACCTCAGGATCCCTCTAGACTTGAGACAGTGATCTTGGGTTTTCTCTGGAGTGCCATCAAGGAAATCAAGGCTCCTTTCACGTTTGATGTGGAACACGGTATTGCTCTGCACGCAGTGCAGTGGAATCGGGCCTCATCTCGCGGCGAGGGGGAAGTCTCATGGTTTTTCTCGAGTTGCGGCCGGAACCTGGGGTATATTCTCGAGTTACGACGGGGAGGACCCTTCCAAACACGTGTTTGTTCAGCGACGTCAGGACTCCTGCCTAGGTGCGAGGGACAACTCGGGATTCTCCTCGAGTCTTGGCATTGCAATTGGGACGCGTCTCCACGTGAGGCGGGAGACCCAGTGTCCCTTTCCACGTGGCACAGATATCCTGGGACTCCTATCCATTTTCAAGAGGGGTCAGGCATCGTCTCCTTCGGAAGTATTGATCTCAACGGACCTCTCGAGTTTTCAAAGGATAAGAGGCCTCCGGTCGCGAGGAGGCGGAGGACTAGGTCTTTCTCTGTGGTCTCCACAGGGGATTCCTACAACCCTTCGTCTTGGGAGATGCGGGACGAGCCTGCATTCAATTCACTGCAGGGATATCCGGCCTTACTTCGAGTCAGAGCATCTCGGTGTCCATTCCACTTGAGGCCACAAACTCAGGGGCCCTCTGACATACCTGTAGCTGAGAGAAGCCTCCTCTTGAGGTGCTTGTGGAAAGTTGGTATTCCTCTTGAGTCGAAGCCAGGGACTAAGCTCTCATCTCGAGTTGATTTGGCGTCCACGGAGCCCTTTCTTGTTGCTACAGTGACCTCAGGATCCCTCGAGACTTGAGACAGTGATCAGTTCTCTCTGGAGTGCCATCAAGGAAATCAAGGCTCCTTTCACGTTTGATGTGGAACACGGAATTGCTCTGCACACAGTGCAGGGGAATCGGGCCTCATCTCGTGGCGAGGGGGAAGTCTCATGGTTTTTCTCGAGTTGCGGCCGGAACCTGGTGTATATTCTCGAGTTACGACGGGGAGGGCAATTCCAGATATTTATTTGTTCAGCAACGTCAGGACTCCTGCCTAGGTGCGAGGGACACCTCGGGATTCTCCTCGAGTCTTGGCATGGCAATTGGGACGCGTCTCCACGTGAGGCGGGAGACCCAGTGTCCCTTTCCACGTGCCACAGGGATCCTGGGACTCCTATCCATTTTCAAGAGGAGTCAGGCATCGACTCCTTTGGAAGCACTGATCTCCGCGATCCTCTCGAGTTTTCAAAGGATGTGAGGCCTCCGGTCGCAATGAGGCGGAAAATTAGGTCTTTCTCTGTGGTCTCCACAGGGCATTCAGACATCCCTTGTCTTGGGAGATGCAAGACGAGCCTGCATTCAATTCACGGCAGGGATATCCGGCCTTACTTCGAGTCACAGCATCTCGGTGTCCATTCCACTTGAGGCCACAAACTCAGGGTCCCTCTCACTTACCTGTAGCTGAGAGAAGCCTCCTCTTGAGGTGCTTGTGAAAAGTTGGTATTCCTCTTGAGTCGAAGCCAGGGACTAAGCTCTCATCTCGAGTTGATTTGGGCTCCACGGAGCCCTTTCCTGTTGCTCCAGTGACCTCAGGATCCCTCTAGACTTGAGACAGTGATCTTGGGTTTTCTCTGGAGTGCCATCAAGGAAATCAAGGCTCCTTTCACGTTTGATGTGGAACACGGTATTGCTCTGCACGCAGTGCAGTGGAATCGGGCCTCATCTCGCGGCGAGGGGGAAGTCTCATGGTTTTTCTCGAGTTGCGGCCGGAACCTGGGGTATATTCTCGAGTTACGACGGGGAGGACCCTTCCAGACACGTGTTTGTTCAGCGACTTCAGGACTCCTGGATAGGTGCGAGGGACACCTCGGGATTCTCCTCGAGTCTTGGCATTGCAATTGGGACGCGTCTCCACGTGAGGCGGGAGACCCAGGGTCCCTTTCCACGTGGCACAGATATCCTGGGACTCCTATCCATTTTCAAGAGGAGTCAGGCATCGTCTCCTTCGGAAGCATTGATCTCAACGGACCTCTCGAGTTTTCAAAGGATACGAGGCCTCCGGTCGCGAGGAGGCGGAGGACTAGGTCTTTCTCTGTGGTCTCCACAGGGGATTCCTACAACCCTTCGTCTTGGGAGATGCGGGACGAGCCTGCATTCAATTCACTGCAGGGATATCCGGCCTTATTCGAGTCAGAGCATCTCGGTGTCCATTCCACTTGAGGCCACAAACTCAGGGGCCCTCTCACATACCTGTAGCTGAGAGAAGCCTCCTCTTGAGGTGCTTGTGGAAAGTTGGTATTCCTCTTGAGTCGAAGCCAGGGACTAAGCTCTCATCTCGAGTTGATTTGGCGTCCACGGAGCCCTTTCTTGTTGCTACAGTGAGCTCAGGATCCCTCTAGACTTGAGACAGTGATCAGTTCTCTCTGGAGTGCCATTAAGGAAATCAAGGCTCCTTTCACGTTTGATGTGGAACACGGAATTGCTCTGCACGCAGTGCAGGTGAATCGGGCCTCATCTCGTGGCGAGGGGGAAGTCTCATGGTTTTTCTCGAGTTGCGGCCGGAACCTGTGGTATATTCTCGAGTTACGACGGGGAGGGCCCTTCCAGACACGTGTTAGTTCAGCGACGTTAGGACTCCTGCCTAGGTGCGAGGGACACCTCAAGATTCTCCTCGATTCTTGGCATGGCAATTGGGACGCGTCTCCACGTGAGGCGGGTGACCCAGGGTCCCTTTCCACGAGCCACATGGATCCTGGGACTCCTATCCATTTTCAAGTGGAGTCAGGCATCGTCTCCTTTGGAAGCATTGATCTCCGCGGACCTCTCGAGTTTTCAAAGGATGTGAGGCCTCCGGTCGCGATGAGGCGGAGATCTAGGTCTTTCTCTGTGGTCTCCACAGGGGATTCAGACATCCCGTCGTCTTGGGAGATGCAAGACGAGCCTGCATTCACTTCACTGCAGGGATATCCGGCCGAACTTCGAGTCAGAGCATCTCGGTGTCCATTCCACTTCAGGCCACAAACTCAGGGTCCCACTCACATACCTGTAGCTGAGAGAAGCCTCCTCTTGAGGTGCTTGTGGAAAGTTGGTATTCCTCTTGAGTCGAAGCCAGGGACTAAGCTCTCATCTCGAGTTAATTTGGGGTCCAGGGAGCCATTTCGTGTTGCTCCAGTGACCTCAGGATCCCTCTAGACTTGAGACAGTGATCTTGGGTTTTCTCTGGAGTGCCATCGAGGAAATCAAGGCTCCTTTCAAGTTTGATGTGGAACACGGAATTGCTCTGCATGCAGTGCAGGGGAATCGGGCCTCATCTCGCGGCGAGGGGGAAGTCTCATGGTTTTTCTCGAGTTGCGGACGGAACCTGTGGTATATTCTCGAGTTAGGACGGGGAGGGCCCTTCCAGACACGTGTTTGTTCAGCGACGTCAGGACTCCTGCCTAGGTGCGAGGGACACCTCAGGATTCTCCTCGAGTCTTGGCATGGCAATTGGGACGCGTATCCACGTGAGGCGGGAGACACAGGGTCCCTTCCCACGTGCCACAGGGATCCTGGGACTCCTATCCATTTTCAAGAAGAGTCAGGCATCGTCTCCTTTGGAAGCATTGATCTCCGCGGACCTCTCGAGTTTTCAAAGGATGTGAGGCCTCCGGTCTCGATGAGGCGGAGGACTAGGTCTTTCTCTGTGGTCTCCACAGGGGATTCAGACATCCCTTCGTCTTGGGAGATGCAAGACGAGCCTGCATTCAATTCACTGCAGGGATATCCGGCCTTACTTCGAGTCAGAGCATCTCGGTGTCCATTCCACTTCAGGCCACAAACTCAGGGTCCCGCTCATATACTTTTAGCTGAGGGAAGCCTCCTCTTGAGGCGCTTGTGGAAAGTTGGTATTCCTGTTGAGTCGAAGCCAGGGACGAAGCTCTCATCTCGAGTTGATTTGGGGTCCACAGAGCCCTTTTGTGTTGCTCCAGTGAACTCAGGATCCCTCTAGACTAGAGCCAGTGATCTTGGGTTTTCTCTGGAGTGCCATCAAGGAAATCAAGGCTCCTTTCACGTTTGATGTGGAACACGGAATTGCTCTGCACGCAGTGCAGGGGAATCGGGCCTCATCTCGCGGCGAGGGGGAAGTCTCATGGTTTTTCTCGAGTTGCGGCCGGAACCTGTGGTATATTCTCGAGTTAAGACGGGGAGGGCCCTTCCAGACACGTGTTTGTTCAGCGACGTCAGGACTCCTGCCTAGGTGCGAGGGACACCTCGGGATTCTCCTCGAGTCTTGGCATGGCAATTGGGACGCGTCTCCACGTGAGGCGGGAGACCCAGGGTCCCTTTCCACGTGCCACATGGATCCTGGGACTCCTATCCATTTTCAAGAGGAGTCAGGCATCGTCTCCTTTGGAAGCATTGATCTCCGCGGACCTCTCGAGTTTTCAAAGGATGTGAGGCCTCCGGTCGCGATGAGGCGGAGATCTAGGTCTTTCTCTGTGGTCTCCACAGGGGATTCAGACATCCCTTTGTCTTGGGAGATGCAAGACGTGCCTGCATTCAATTCACTGTAGTGATATCCGGCCGAACTTCGAGTCAGAGCATATCGGTGTCCATTCCACGTGAGGCCACAAATTCAGGGTCCCTCTCACATACCTGTAGCTGAGAGAAGCCTCCTCTTGAGGTGCTTGTGGAAAGTTGGTATTCCTCTTGAGTCGAAGCCAGGGACTAAGCTCTCATCTCGAGTTGATTTGGGGTCCACGGAGCCCTTTCGTTTTGCTCCAGTGACCTCAGGATCCCTCTAGACTTCAGACAGTTATCTTGGATTTTCTCTGGAGTGCCATCAAGGAAATCAAGGCTCCTTTCACGTTTGATGTGGAACACGGAATTGCCCTGCACGCAGTGCAGGGGAATCAGGCCTCATCTCGCGGCGAGGGGGAAGTCTCATGCTTTTTCTCGAGTTGCGGCCAGAAACTGGGGTATATTCTCGAGTTACGACGGGGAGGGCCCTTCCTGACACGTGTTTGTTCAGCGACGTCAGGACTCCTGCCTAGGTGCGAGGGACACCTCGGGATTCTCCTCGAGTCTTGGCATGGCAATTGGGACGCGTCTCCCCGTGAGGCGGGAGACCCAGGGTCCCTTTCCACGTGGCACAGGGATCCTGGGACTCCTATCCATTTTCAAGAGGAGTCAGGCATCATCTCCTTTGGAAGCATTGATCTCCGCGGACCTCTCGAGTTTTCAAAGGATGTGAGGCCTCCGGTCGCGATGGGGCGGAGGACTAGGTCTTTCTCTGTGGTCTCCACAGGGGATTCAGACATCGCTTCGTCTTGGGAGATGCAAGACGAGCCTGCATTCAATTCACTGCAGGGATATCCGGCCGTACTTCGAGTCAGAGCATCTCGGTGTCCATTTCACTTGAGGCCACAAACTCAGGGTCCCTCTCACATACCTGTAGCTGAGAAAAGCCTCCTCTTGAGGTGGTTGTGGAAAGTTGGTATTCCTCTTGAGTCGAAGCCAGGGACTAAGCTCTCATCTCGAGTTGATTTGGGGTCCACGGAGCCCTTTCGTGTTGCTCCAGTGACCTCAGGATCCCTCTAGAATTTAGACAGTGATCTTGGGTTTTCTCTGGAGTGCCATCAAGGAAATCAAGGTTCCTTTCACTTTTGATGTGGAACACGCAATTGCTCTGCACGCAGTGCAGGGGAATCGGGCCTCATCTCACGGCGAGTGGGAAGTCTGATGGTTTTTCTCGAGTTGCGGCCGGAACCTGTTGTATATTCTTGAGTTACGACGGGGAGGGCCCTTCCAGACACGTGTTTGTTCAGCGACGTCAGGACTCCTGCCTAGGTGCTAGGGACACCTCGGGATTCTTCTCAAGTCTTGACATGGCAATTGGGTCGCGTGTCCACGTGAGGCGGGAGACCCAGGGTCCCTTTCCACGTGGCACAGGGATCCTGGGACTCCTATCCATTTTCAAGAGGAGTCAGGCATCGTCTCCTTTGGAAGCATTGATCTCCGCGGACCTCTCGAGTTTTCAAAGGATGTGAGGTCTCCGGTCGCGATGAGGCGGAGGACTAGGTCTTTCTCTGTGGTCTCCACAGGGGATTCAGTCATCCCTTCGTCTTCGGAGTTGCAATACGAGCCTGCATTCAATTCACTGCAGGGATATCCGGGCTTATTTCGAGTCAGAGCATCTCGGTGTCCATTCTACTTGAGGCCACAAACTCAGGGTCCCTCTCACATACCTGTAGCTGAGAGAACCTCCTCTTGAGGTGCTTGTGGAAAGTTGGTATTCCTCTTGAGTAGAAGCCAGGGACTAAGCTCTCATCTCAGGTTGATTTGGGGTCCACGGAGCCCTTTCCTGTTGCTCCAGTGACCTCAGGATCCCTCTAGACTTGAGACAGTGATCTTGGGTTTTCTCTGGAGTGCCATCAAGGAAATCAAGGCTCCTTTCACGTTTGATGTGGAACACGGAATTGCTCTGCATGCAGGGCAGGGGAATCGGGCCTCATCTCGCGGCGAGGGTGAAGTCTCATGGTTTTTCTCGAGTTGCGGCCGGAACCTGGGGTATATTCTCGATTTACGACGTGGAGGGCCCTTCCAGACTCGTGTTTGTTCAGCGACGTCAGGACTCCTGCCTAAGTGCGAGGGACACCTCGGGATTCTCTTCGATTCTTGGCATGGCAATTGGGACGCGTCTCCACGTGAGGCGGGAGACCCAGGGTCCCTTTCCACGTGCCACAGGGATCCTGGGACTCCTATCCATTTTCAAGAGGAGTCAGGCATCGTCTCCTTTGGAAGCATTGATCTCCGCGGACCTCTCGAGTTTTCAAAGGATGTGAGGCCTCCGGTCGCGTTGAGGCGGAGGACTAGGACTTTCTCTGCGGCCTCCACAGGGGATTCAGACATCCCTTCGTCTTGGTAGATGCAAGACGAGCCTGCATTCAATTCACTGCAGGGATATCCGGCCTTACTTCGAGTCAGAGCATCTCAGTGTCCATTCCACTTGAGGCCACAAACTCAGGGTCCCTCTCACATACTTGTAGCTGAAGGAAGCCTCCTCTTGAGGTGCTTGTGGAAAGTTGGTATTCCTCTTGAGTCGAAGCCAGGGATTAGGCTCTCATCACGAGTTGATTTGGGGTCCACGGAGCCCTTTCATGTTGCTCCAGTGACCTCAGGATCCCTCTAGACTTGAGACAGTGATCTTGGGTTTTCTCTGGAGTGCCATCAAGGAAATCAAGGCTCCGTTTACGTTTGATGTGGAACACGGAATTGCTCTGCACGCAGTGCAGGGGAATCGGGCCTCATCTCGCGGCTAGGGGGAAGTCTCATGGTTTTTCTCGAGTTGTGGCCGGAACCTGGGGTATATTCTCGATTACGACGGGGAGGACCCTTCCAGACACGTGTTTGTTCAGCGACATCAGGACTCCTGCCTAGGTGTGAGGGACACCTCGGTATTCTCCTCGAGTCTTGCCATGGCGATTGGGACGCGTCTCCACGTGAGGCGGGAGACCCAGGGTCCCTTTCCACGTGCCACAGGGATCCTGGGACTCCTATCTATTTGCAAGAGGAGTCAGGCATCGTCTCCTTTAGAATCATTGATCTCCGCAGACCTTTCAAGTTCTCAAAGGATGTGAGGCTTCTGGTCGCAATGAGGCGGAGAACTCGGTCTTTGTCTGTGGTCTCCACAGGGGATTCAGACATCCCTTCGTCTTGGGAGATGCAAGACGAGCCTACATTCAATTCACTGCAGGGATATCCGGCCTAACTTCGAGTCAGAGCTTCTCCGTGTTCATTCCACTGGAGGCCACAAACTCAGGGTCCCTCTCACATACCTGTAGCTGAGAGAAGCCTCCTCTTGAGGTGCTTGTGGAAAGTTGGTATTCCTCTTGAGTCGAAGCCAGGGACTAAGCTCTCATCTCGAGTTGATTTGGGGTCCACGGAGCACTTTCGTGTTGCTACAGTGACCTCAGGATCCCTCTAGACTTGAGACAGTGATCTTGGGTTTTCTCTGGAGTGCCATCAAGGAAATCAAGGCTTTTTTCTCGTTTGATGTGGAACACGGAATTGCTCTGCACACAGTGCAGGGGAATCGGGCCTCATCTCGCGGCGAGGGGGAAGTCTCATGGTTTTTCTCGAGTTGTGGCTGGAACCTGGGGTATATTCTCGAGTTACGACGGGGAGGGCCCTTCCAGACACGTGTTTGTTCAGCGACGTCAGGACTCCTGCCTAGGTGCGAGGGACACCTCGGGATCCTCCTCGAATCTTGGCATGGCTATTGGGACGCGTCTCCATGTGAGGCGGTAGACCCAGGGTCCCTTTCCACGTGCCACAGTGATCCTGGGACTCCTATCCATTTTCAAGAGGAGTCAGGCATCGTCTCCGTTGGATGCATTGATCTCCGCAGACCTCTCGAGTTTTCAAAGGATGTGAGGCCTCCGGTCGCGATGTGGCGGAGAACTAGGTCTTTCTCTTTGGTCTCCACAGGGGATTCAGACATCCCTTCGTCTTGGGAGATGCAAGTCGAGCCTGCATTCAATTCACTGCAGGGATATCCGGCCTTACTTCGAGTCAGAGCATCTCGGTGTCCATTCCACCTGAGGCCACAAACTCAGGGTCCCTCTCACATACCTGTAGCTGAGAGAAGCCTCCTCTTGAGGTGCTTGAGGAAAGTTGCTATTCCTCTTGAATCGAAGCCAGGGCCTAAGCTCTCATCTCCAGTTGATTTGGGGTCCACGGAGCCCTTTCGTGTTGCTCCAGTGACCTCAGGATCCCTCTAGACTTGAGACAGTGATCTTGGGTTTTCTCTGGTGTGCCATCAAGGAAATCAAGGCTCCTTTCACGTTTGATGTTGAACACGGAATTGCTCTGCACGCAGTGCAGGGGAATCGCGCCTCTTCTCTCGGCGAGTGGGAAGTGTCACGGTTTTTCTCGAGTTGCGGCCGGAACCTGGGGTATATTCTCGAGTTACGACGGGGAGTCCCCTTCCAGACTCGTGTTTGTTCAGCGACGTCAGGACTCCTGCCTAGGTGCGAGGGACACGTCGGGATTCTCCTCGAGTCTTGGCATGGCAATTGGGACGCGTCTCCACGTGAGGCGGGAGACCCAGGGTCCCTTGCCACGTGCCACAGGGATCCTGGGACTCCTATCCATTTTCAAGAGGAGTCAGGCATCGTCTCCTTTGCAAGCATTGATCTCCGCGGACCTCTCGAGTTTTCAAAGGATATGAGGCCTCCGGTCGCGATGAGGCGGAGAACTAGGTCTTTCTCTGTG